>NC_134409.1:51546368-51846368 GCF_038048845.1 Mixophyes fleayi | reverse complement strand
TTAAAACTGATTCTAGAGTTTCATATTTGTAGAAGGAAAAAAAATACACCACAATTAGTAATTAGGGGATTTTGCATTACAGTTTGTTGGCAATAGTACAAATGTCTCAATTGCAATAAAACATTTCACTTAAATGAGGTTAAACTGATGTGAATAGATCAGCAAATTACAGCCGGATTTTTCATTGTTCTTCCTGTACAGATAACATTTGCCCTGATTTTGGAAAAGACAGACATTCTGGAGACATTTGGTTAATCAGATATTAAATTAATCAAACCACTCTTTTAAACTAACTAAAGGTTAAGTCTGCTGACATTTTAGTTTAAAAAAGCCGTTTTTAAGGGATTAATGAACATGACTCAGTAGATAAATCTCTTGTTTGACACGAGCTTTTAAAATGTCTTGTATGACACATGAGTAATCTTTCCTTATAGTTGTTATAAAGCTGAAATTCAGTCATAGACATTTCAGAAAATAATGATTTTGTCTTGCAATGTTTTACTTATCTTTTGTAACCCATATTTACGTGGCTGTGCAGCATCAACTATGCTTTTGTACACTGATCTATAAACTCACCAACAACTGTGTGTATTCAAATAGGCCACAGTATTATTAATTACATGAATGCAGAAAAGCATTTTTATAATTTTTTTATATATTTATTATATATATATTGCATACTTGCCAACATTTCTTTTTCTTTTTCCGGGAGATGCCGGCTGGGAGGTGGGCGTGCAGGGGGCGGGGCGGCGAAATCGCGTCATTTTGGCCCCGCCCCCATTACGGAATGACGCAAATCGCAGCGGGGGCGGGGCTAAACGCCGCGATTCCGGGCGAATCGCGGCGTTTAAACTGATTTTTTCCCACTTACAATCAGGGAGATTGCCACACTCGTCCGGGAGACTCTCGCAAAATGCGGGAGTCTCCCGGACATTACGGGAGAGTTGGCAAGTATGATATATTGTGATACTGACACCCAGCAGATGACAGACACAAACAACTTCTTGCTTGGAAAAATGGTGCTTTTTATTGTTCACATTACAAATACAGCAGACTTTTGTCAGGATGAAGCCAGAAGACCCTTGTTCTAGCTAGGCACAAATCACGTTTTTTAGTCACCAGCCAAATAGTTAGCATCCCCCATAAGAACAAGCAGAACAAATAAAGCACAACACTCCCATACAAGCAGGACAATGCTTTAGTGAAGATGAGAAGTGGATTGGATTAAGGGTACTTAGGTGTCACTGTGTAGGTGTGAACTTGAGTGCAAGGGGGAGGGCATGAGGAAAGTTGAGGCTAAAGGAAAGGAGGTTGTAGTCAGAGAGAGAGAATGCAAAATTGGTAAAACTAGAAATAGACCAGTAGCGGGAAAAGACAAGGTCAAGGGAATGTTCATTGCAAATTGCGATATCTCAAGCTCTTTAAATTTACTAAAGGATGCTTATGAGCATTTTCCATTTGTGGCTGTACTGTGACAGTGGGATGGGTTTTCTGGCATGCAGTACAAGCCCTACAGAATTTTTTACGTCTCGGTGGACTCCGGACCAGTAAAACATGCATAGAATTTGTTCTCTATTTCTCTCTTCCCTTAAGTGTTTGCCACCCATATGAATGTGCACAGTTTTTAACATGAAAGGTACAAGAACTTTGGAACTACTAATTGTTCTACGTTTCTCCCCTTTACAGTAACAATTCAGAACAATGCATCATTTTTGTCAAAATACAATGGCATATAGATTGTCAAAATGACAGGCCTTGCAATATCACCAACATTATTAGCCAATTTAAAGACATGTTTTAAAATCACAGAATTTATCTGGTCACGTGCAAAGTTTGGCAGATGTAACAGTTCAGGAAGTCAGACCAGTCCATATCCTAATCCAATGGCAAGGTAGGTTACTCTGCATGATCCCCAGCTATTGTGATTATTGACTGCTCCTTTCTGGACAACAGATGACACCATTGCAATAACTTGTCCTTTTTACCCATCCATGTAGATGGCAGAGGTTTATTCTCCTGAACAGCACTTTGGTTTAGGTTTTGTGGCAGAGCATGACAATTTTTTTCTCCCTTATCCTCAAGGTTATCCTTTAAGAGTGGAATTTTGGCCTGTGATTCAATAACAAAGGTATGCACCTGGACTCATTCTTGGAGAATTTGTTTGAACAGTGGAAAGTCTCTGGGGTAAGGCAGTTTTAAGGCAACTGCCTCTATTAACATGACTGTTTATCCATTTTTGGTAATATGTAAAAGAGCCCTGTCACATTCACCAAAAGTCCCATGGACACAGAGGACTTTTTCTTTGGGAAATTTATGAGCCAGAACCTTTGGCAACAGAGGTGAAAACCAAGGTCAGTTCACTAGCTGAATCTACTAGAGCTAGCACCCAATGGTGGTTTACAATAACAGCCATGCGTAATAAGCAGGACTTCCCAGCAACCAGTGACTTGCTGGGTTGGGGGGCATCTGCCTCTGGGGCTAGTCTTTTAGTGGGCTACGTTAGGCTGGGTCACATGCACTTTTTTTCCTTTAAAATGCTCCTAATAGGCTGATGAGTAGAGTCTTTCCCCTGGCTTAAATTTGATAGCCTTCCCCTGCCTGCAACTGTACTCATAATACAGCAACTTGGATAGATTGGTTTTATGTGCGTCAGCAAATAAACCATAGAGTCAATTGACATTGGGCATTAGTGCACATAAATGTCCAGGCTCTGAGCACTCAAAGCAAATTAGACCCAAATCAGTTTCCACTGTCTTTTTGTCAGGTAAACTTTTATCACCAATACCTATTACATTTTTTGATTTACAAGTTATGACCGAGGCACCAACTTTGCTGCAGGCAATGGAGGTTTGGGCATAAGCTACAAGACAATGTATCTCTCTACTACAGCGGTCAATTCCTCATACATCTGAAGGTCTGTATGCAGTGTTCACCTTTGGAGCTCTCTCTCCATACCTTGGATACAATCATCCATAGACAAAATTTAAATCATTCTGACTGCAGTGTTCTTTTGTAACCACTTTTTAAGTGTTTTACAAAGTTCAGAAAGCTGAGAACCATCTTTGGATAGTCTCCAGTCCTATTATCATTGGGCCTCACCCACGCTTGTGACTTCAATCTTTGGCAGCATAGCGGTCTTCAGCTGCTGATAGTTACCAACCTGAACTCCTTTTTTAGGTAAGGTGGGAATCCAACTTCAATCTAGGGCTGTGGGAGGAGTGCAAACTATTTAAACCTGAGATAGTTCATTGTTCTGTTTGACCAATGTTGAATAAGTCAGATAGAGAGCTTGATTCTGTTAATTTAGCATTAGGGTCACAAGAAAGTGTATATGGAGGTGTGGTCAGGACGCCATTCTGGAAGGCTGCGTTTACAGAGAGCTCCATCCAACAGCCCAGATAAATCCTTAAAATTGGGCTTTCTTGCTCCCTAAAGCCACTCAGCTTGATCACACACACGAGAAGCTATTGCACATCAACTTGTGGCGCAGGGACCCGAGACCGCACAGCCACACCACCTGAACGGCAACGGCCTACCTGACACCTGCCGCTGCCTGCTTCTATCAGCGCCTGGATGGCCGTTCGGCACCACTACCAGGCTCCTCGAGTGGCCATCGCAATTGCCCGCTGCCCTCCCCTTACCTGTGGGCTCTCTTCCGCCAATGGATAAAGAGCGCCTTCAGGGACAGGCCTGTTTCCGGTCTAGGCGCCAGAGCTCGAGTGCCAGCGGGGCCATGAGACATCTACTTCCGGTGGGCGTGGCCAACAGAACTCGCCGAGCAGTACCAACCCGACTCACTGGTTCATAGACCAACTAGACATCCTGACCGCCCGCTATACTGAGCCCTCCTACGAATTAGCAAAGTGTTACTCCACATATACTGGGGCATTAATACTGTGTGCCGCAACCTGGGACAGGCTCCCTAATACAAAACACACTCAAGCAAACAGGACCTCTAGCTGAATACCGTGTTTGGCTGGCGCCAAACAAAGTGACACAGAGGTGTTATCTGGTCCCGGGGAATGCTGTGATCCGACTGTTGCGACGCAGTGTGAGGCCTGTTGAGACCGCAAACACGAGTACTGCTGACACCCCGGATCCCGAACTTCCAGTTCTCGGAGTTCCACTTCCGCGAAGATCCTTGCCAGAGTGGGACCACAGCCTACCACTGCCAGCATGGCTTCTTAGTGTATGACCAAAGTTCACCACACTTCCGGGGCTCCCACGCTGTCTGAGATCGTCACCTGCCTAGTGCAACCTGTTCCGCATCAGAACTTCTGAGCTCAAGACCCACTTTCAGTTTCCTGTTTCAAAATCATTGCATCTGGGGCTGCAAACAACACCCCAAACAGTGTGGGGACCTCCTATGCCTTCAGATGAGACTCCTCTGGCTTCAAAATGGCACCCGTGGACTGCCTGCTTAGAGAAGTTTTTACAGATATACATGCAACTTAGCTGTGAGTAGAACTGTGTTTTGTCCTCTTCAACAAGAACAATGCTGTGGTTGGCCGCTGCCTCCTCTGGGTTCCACTCGATGCTGTGCTCGGAGTCAGTCTGCCTGCCTCTTCTGAGCCGACTTGTCCACAAACTGTTCGGGCAATCTCATTCATTGTGAAGCGATATCTGAGCTGCACTGCCCTTTGTGGCCACTATCAGAAACTGCAGCCTGTATGTGAAATTGTCAAGTACTCTGTGCCCAGTAGAGTGTGCTTGGGGTCCAGTCCCTGTCGGCCTACCCCTGTGTTCCCTCCAGGTCCGCTGGCATCCTTGTCTGGGGCAGGTTCCTCTATGACAAGGATCCACTATAACTCAGTAATGCTCTACATTTAAATTCCCCCTCTGGGCCTACGCTCTGAGCTTCTCTCCCACATGTCATAGCCCACTTGTGCATCTGCTCTCGGGACTGTCTATATCTCTGGTGACCTGTAAAACCTGCCTGGCTCCCCCATCTCCAGCTGAGATTATGACAATTAAAAGATTAAGCCTAATAAACTGGCTCCACCAGCAAATTTCTTTAGTCCCAGTTACAGCTCTACTCCTCCCATTATGTCACAGACCCATCAGACAGGGAAGACGGTATGGCAATCAATGCAGGCCTCTCCTTCTAGGCCTAAGCAGGAGCTCACTGACATCTCAGGAGTCTCTGAGCCTCTTGAAATAGACCGTCCTGTCACTTTACAGCCTATTCAATCCCTACTAACAGTTCTCAAAACAGACATCACTTCTGAATTTAAGACGTCGATTAACGAAATTAGATGAGAGTTGGCAAGCCTTGGCTTTAGAACAGATCAGCTCAAGAATAAGACGGAAGAGATTATCTCCACACATAATGACCTGCCTCTGCTCATGACTTATTGAGGGAAGATGTCGCTGGGATCAAGAACAAACTCATCAATCTCAAGGACAGGTCAATGCGCAATAACATCAAGATACGGGGTATTCCTGACTCTGTGGCCAATGTCGACCTGTATGGACATGTCACTGATCTTTTTCACAAATTGCTGCCATCAGCTTCGCCCAATGACGTCCTTATGGACAGAATTCACCGCTTGCCCAAATCTAGAAATGTCCCGTATACTGCACCTAGGGATACCCTCCTTAGAGTGTATTTCTTTTGAATCAAGGAACAGATCCTGAGAGCATCATTACCATCCTCCTCCACACGAGAAGTGCTGGGCGATCTACAACTTTTCTCAGATATTTCCGCTGCTACCCTGACCAAGCGTAGACTGCTCCAACAAGTCACTGCTGCTCTACATTCAGCTAACATCCAATAAAGTTTGGGCTTCCCGACGAAGCTTCTCATCCATAGGAATGGTGCTTTGGTCGGCATATCAACTCCAGAAAAAGGTTTGGTGCGGTTGAAGGATTGGGGCCTTAAAGTAGTGGAATCGTCCTCCTCTTCAATGGCTAGCAGTTTTACAAAGGAATAGAAAGTGGTTAACACTTGAATCTTTTCCTCTCTCGCTGTTGTTCTGAGGTCACTATTGCGATTCCTGTGTGCTGAAGGTTATTTAACTAATCAATAGGTCCCTGATTAGTTTGGACTTCTACGACCGTTGGTTGGTAAGACAATCTTCTCGTCTCAAATTTTACATCCTTCCCTTCTGGTGTTACAAGGCTCTATTCAATTTTCAATATTCAGTGAATGTGACTATTTTGTTTACTGCAGTTTTTCATTTGTTTAGGTTTTGGCATGTGTAAATTTGCCAATTTTAGTGACTGTTTTACTCAAATGCGGTTCTATTATTTAAGTATAGTTGGATGTGCACCTTGTCTGTATAACTTCATGTGTGGTAACTATGTTTTTTGCATCTCCTCAAATGTTATGTTTATGCTTAGTTAAGTCAGAGTGTGTTAGGTCTGGGCCCATGCCCCACATAATTACCTTATTCTGCCTCTTTATTTCTCTCCAATAGCGGCATAACTGTTAGGACAGCACAGTGGCTAAGTGGTTAGCACGTCTGCCTCACAGCTCTAGGGTCATGAGTTCAATTCCCAACCATGGCCTTATCTGTGTGGAGTTTGTATGTTCTCCCTGTGTTTGTGTGGGTTTCCTCCGGGTGCTCCAATTTCCTCCCACACTCCAAAAAAACATACTAGTAGGTTAATTGGCTGCTAGCAAAAATTTACCCTAGTCTCTCTCCCTCTCTCTCTCTCTCTGTCTGTGTGTGTATATGTTAGGGAATTTAGACTGTAAGCCCCAATGGGACAGGGACTGATGTGAATGAGTTCTCTGTACAACGCTGCGGAATCAGTGGCGCTATATAAATAAATGGTGATGATGATGATGATGATAGTTTCCTAATGGGTACTATTGTTCTTTTCTTTTCTGTTCTTCTTTTCTATATTTCTATCCCATCTTCCCCTTGGTTAGACTCCTCTCCATAAATGCTACTGGCCTGAATTCCCCTAACAAGCGTAGGATTGCCCTTAAGTATTTTGCAGCTCAAAAGGCTGATATTGTGGCTGTCCTGGAGACACACTTTTCTGCTCACTCACCCCCTTAATTTCAAAATTATAAGCACCCTATTTGTTATACTCATTCCAATCCACTGAAGCGTAACCGGGTGGCTATATTGATTCATGCCCTTTTAAGTTGCATATGCAGGTGGCAGACAAAAATGGGCGCTTTCTGATCTTAGTAGGGAAAATTGGGCGACAGTAAGTCACCTTGGTTTTTCTATACGCCCCTAATTCTAAACAAGTCCACTTCCTCAGGAATGCGTTCCAGACTATACATAATAATAAACGAGGTATGCTTTTCTATATGGGTGACTTCAATATAGCTCCTGATACCAAATTAAACCGTACCTCTGATCCCTTCAGGCAGTCGCCTGCTGCACTTACCTCAATTTCTTCATTTTTCTCACAACTCCTAGCTGAGTATGATTTATAACATGTTTGGCGGGCTCTTCACCCTAGGGAAAGAGACTACAAATATTTTTCTCAAGTACACAAATCCTATTCTCGAATTGATCTCTTACTATCAGACAAATGGTCCTTACAGCGATTTATAAATGTGGCTATATTACCTATAACCTGGTCAGACCATGCCCCAGTGGTCGGGGAGGTGGAACTCATTGCTGGAAATCATCCTCCGAAGCCATGGCAATTGGACAACTTTGTGTTAGCAGAGGCAAAAGGGGCTGTCACGCTGTAGGCCTATGAAGGCTGAAGATAACTAGACACTAACCGGTATTAGCGCAACTGGTCAAACAGGCGCGGAGTCTAACGTACCCCTGGTGTTCACCAGGGACCCCCGCAAGGAGGTTTGGACTTTGCAGCAGAGAGCACGCAGGTCGCGGTCCTATTAGCCAGTTACCAGTGTAGCGTAGAGAGGTCAGACGGTTCCGGGTCACAGCAATCAGGTATATAGGTACAAAAGGGAAATCCAGTAGAGTAGTCGCCAAGCCAAAGTCACGGTACAGAATGGGTCACACAGAGAAAGAGGATGGTCGCCAAGCCGGGTCACAACGATAAACAGGAAGCAGGATACTCAGGGAAAAACAAGGGAGTGTGGAAGCCAGGAACACTGGTGGTGAACCTGTTACTCTGGCACCCTAATGGCGCCAGAGGCAGGTTTAAATAGAATCCAGACTGAGGTGATTGGTGGAGAGCGGAGGCGGCAGCGTAAACAGAAGCAGCGACTGAGACCAGGGCGCATGCGCCCGCTATCCGGAAGTCCGCGGCAGCCGACGGGGAGATCAGACGTCCGTTCCCCGTCTTACAGGGAATCAGCGGGGACAGCGTCTGACAGTACCCCCTCCCCTCCTCCCTCTCAGAGAAGGATTGCCTTTCCTCAGAAATTTTGCAAGGAGACGAGGAGCATGAAGGTCGGCTTCCGAGACCCACGATCTCTCCTCCGGACCGCGACCTTTCCAGTGTATTAGATACTGAGGTTTGCGCTGGAAGAAACATCTCTTCAGGATCCTCTCAATCTCAAATTCATCCCCTAAAGATGTTTTAATAGGTGGAGGAGGAGGAGCAGGTTCTCTGAAGAATTCGTTGAGAATCAGTGGTTTCAGCAATGAAATATGAAATGTGTTATGGATTCTAAGAGACGGAGGTAATGCAAGTTTGAAGGAAACAGGATTAATGACTTGTGCTATGGAAAAGGGACCAATAAACTTAGGAGCCAATTTCATGGATGGGACCTGAAGTCGAAGGTTGCGCGTAGACAACCAAACACGATCTCCTACCCTCAGGACTGGAGCAACTCTTCTATGAAGATCAGCCACTTTCTTCTGTCTCTGTACTGAAGTAGACACTGCTTCTTTGGTTTGAGACCAGATTTGAGAGAAGTCATGGATGAGAGTATCAGCCGCTAGGTACTAGAGAAGAAGGAGCTTCGGATAAGAGAGGGGGAGTGGGATGTCTGCCGTAGATAATGAAAAATGGAGAACGCCCAGAGGAGAAATGTAGAAGATTGTTGTGGGCGAATTCGGCCCAATATAGAAGATCATTCCATGTCGTTTGATGATCAGAAGCAAAACACCGTAGGAAACACTCCAAGTCTTGATTCACTCACCTGGGACTGAGACCAGGGCGCATGCGCCCGCTATTCGGAAGTCCGCGGCAGCCGACGGGGAGATCAGACGTCCGATCCCCGTCTGACAGGGAATCAGCGGGGACGGTGTCTGACAGGGGCTCAGTTACTTCAAGAGGCTCTTGATTCCTACTTAGAAAACAATAAGTCTGAGGACACATCAGTCTATACCCACTTAAGGCAGTTATGAGAGGAACAGCGAAACAGGCCGCTGCCAGAGTCTGTAAGACCTTAACGAGGTGATCGCTTCCTATGAATCTCAGATAACTCTCCTGGAAGCCCAACACAAGCTGAACCGGCTGTGTTTTATATATATATATATATATATATATATATATATATATATATATATATATATATATTATAAGGGCACAGTCGTGCCCTTATATTAAGGTTACATATAAAAAATGTAATTTTATAATATCCGATATTCTGATGAAGTTTCTACGTTAAGCGAAACGTGTTGAGGCTGTTTACTAAAGTAAGAGTTCATTCTGTGCATTGCTATATTGCTGTAATACTGCTTCTGAATCCTGTAAAGCCCTGGGCAATCTTCTTCAATTTTTTGTGTGGAGGGTGAGGCATGTACTCACCAAGAGGGAATTTTCAGATACCACCTGACAAGATTGGGAGTTCAGATAAGCGATATATTTATAATTCATTTGAAAGTGCAAAATCTATATTTTCTGTATAATAAATTGTTCTTGTAAACATACAACACTATATGGTATCCCCATTTTTTCTGGTTCCTTGGTCAACAACGGAGAGAATTGGTTATAATACCTCTGAAATTCAGATGAAAAAAGCTATTGGAGATCATTACAGATAAGCTTGTTTTCTTTGTGATCTGGTACGCATATATACGATTGGTGGAAGTGGTGTTACATTGATAGCTATAAAAGATAACACACTATCTTTGGTTTCCTATTTCTTTCTTTATATGTTTTGAGCCTGCTGTGATACATGTCCGCGAACTGGGGACCTGGGAACCTTATCACTTCTTTATCTAGTACGCATATTCATTATCACTTATTACACCAGTCCGCACCTTTTAATTACTACACTATGGGCGCCGTATTCCTTTCATCTATCTATCTATCTATCCATCTATATGTATATTATATATATATATATATATATATATATATATATATATATATAAAGAGAGAGAGAGAGAGAGAGAGAGAGAGAGAGAGAGAGAGAGAGAGAGAGAGAGAAAGAGAGGGAGAGATCTCTCTCTCTGTATAAATATATATATATATATATTAGAGATGGTCACTGACCCCCGTGTTTTGGTTTTGGATTCGGTTTTGGATCTGGATTACCATCGTGTTTTGGTTTTGGATTTGGTTTTGCAAAACTGCCATTGCGTGTTTTGGTTTTGGTTTTGTTTGGTTTTCTTTTGCTATTTTGTTGGAAAATCAATGTTTTTGGGCCTGAAATAACCCAATTTAGTGCTCCAACTATTTCATAGATAAGTAATCTAATTGTCGAGGTAATAAATCATCCAAAAAACAGTTTAATTCCTGGTAGGTAGGCCCTTATTTACTCTACCCACAAAACAGATTGTCTTCCTCTCCATCTATGCATATTGGCAATGCAGCCATCGTCTTTGGATGTATATTACACCCTACACTTATAGTTAAATATGTAAAGAAATGGAAAAAGCCAGTTTGCTTTCTGTCTCTCAAGGCCCCCCTTCACTTTTTAAAAAAAAAAAAAAATTCAGCCGTTATAGACTGTACAATATTAATTGAAATGGACAAAGCCAGTTTGGTTTCTAGCTCTCTAGGCCCCCCTCCACTTGTCAAAAATACAAAAAAATTCAGCCGTTATAGACTGTACAATATTAAGAGAAATGGACAAAGCCAGTTTGGGGTCACTCTGTCTATAACACCCTACCCTTAAGGATAAATTGACCAAACAGCAGCCTTTCAAGACTGTACGTGATATGGAAATTCCACAAGTCCCTTTACTCTTTGGGGGTAGATTGCACCCTACACTTACATAGAAAGTTTTAAAAAGATGTTATCGTCATCATCTTCAGCTTCATCCTCACCCTCATCAGTGTGTACGTCATCATCACAGACTATCAATTCATCGCCGCTTGAATCCGTAATTAGAGAACAGTCAGTGCTTGGATGGTGAAGGCCTTCCTCGTGGAAGATGTAGTTCATTTTTATAAACATAATTTTCTCCACATTTTTAGGAAGTAACCTTCTACGGCGATCACTGACTAAGTTCCCTGCTGTGCTGAACACTCGTTCAGAGTACACACTGGAGGGTGGGCAGCTTAAGTATTGCAAAGCAAGTTTGTACATAGGTTTCCAAATGGACTGCTTTTCTTCCCAGTAAGGAAAGGGACTGTCTGACATTTCCATATAACCTACCTCTTGAAAGTAATTCTCCACCATTTTTTGCATGTTTATACTCGTATTGGATGGAGTTATGGGCAAAGTGACACATTTTTTTGAAAAAACCTTCAAACCAGCCCAGATGTTAAATTGTTCTGGTCTGCCCCCTGCGTCTTCCCTGCTTCTTTTTGGGAAATTACATTTTTTACGAGCAGCAGCAGCTTGAGAAAGTGAAGGAGGACACGTCGTCAAGCCGAGGCCCAGTTCAGCGGCCAACTTGCTGAGCAATAGCTCCTTGCAAAAGTTCACATCTCGCTCATTTACAAGTAAATACTCAATGTAGGTTTTAAACCTTGGATCAAGCACAGTGGCCAAAACGTACTGATCCGAGTTTAAGATCTTAATAACTCGAGGATCATTGTGAAGCGAATGAAGTACTTGATCGTTAAGGCCAACATACTTTGCTGAATTGCTTGCTTTCAGCTCCTCCTTCATTTTCTCAAGCTGCTTTTCCAATGGTCTAATTAAAGGAATAATTTGGCTCAAACTAGCAGAGTCTGCACTCGCCTCACACGTCACAACTTCAAATGGTTTCAGCACCTTGCACAGCACTGAAAGGATCCCCCACTGTGCAAGAGTGAAATACATCCCCCCTCCTTTCCCAATGTCATGGCTTGTGCAATATGCTTGGATGGCTTTGTGCTGTTCCTCCATCCTCTGAAGCATGTACAGGGTGGAATTCCACCTAGTTACCACCTCTTGCTTAAGTTGGTGGCAGGGCAAGTTAAACTGCTCTTGGAGCTGCTGTATTCTTCTACATGCTGTGGCTGAATGCCTGAAATGGCCTGAAATTTTACGGGCCACCGAAAGCATCTCCTGCACCTCACAGCTATTTCGCAGAAAGCTCTGTACCACCAAGTTGATGGTGTGAGCAAAACAGGGAATGTGTTGGAAATCACCCAGCTGTAATGCCCGCACTATATTGTTGGCGTTATCAGAAATGACATACCCTGGGGAGAGTCCAAGTGGTATAAGCCATGCATTAATCACATCTCTCAGTTTGCGTAACAAATTGTCAGCTGTATGCCTGTTAGTGAAGCCGGTGATACAAAGAGTGGCCTGCCTGTGACAAATGTTACGTAGTGGTGTACATGCTGGTGCTGTTCCTGCTGGTGAAGGTGAATGACCAACCCAGTGGGCTGTCACAGTCATATAGTCTTTGGTTGGCCACTTCCACTTATCCACATATCTGTGGTTAAGTGGACAGTGGGCAGAATGGCATTTTTCAGCGCAAACTCTACATTTTTACACACACTATTTGGTATAGTTGTGGAATAGCTTTATGGGAGAAATGGTGTCGCGATGGAATTCTGTAATGCGGACACAAAACCTCAATTAACTGTAAAAAACCTGCTGCGTTTATTGTGGAGATTGGACGCAGATCTAATACTAACATTGCAGCCATGGCGTCTGTGATTCGCTTGGCGACTGGGTGATTGCTGTCATATTTGCTTCCCCTCGCAAATGATTGTTTCACAGTTAATTGCTGAAATGTAGGACTGCTCATTTTCTTGACCTGCCTCTGGGGTGACGATTCTCCCCCAGCAGCAGCAACAGCAGCAGCAGTGGGACTAATGCTTTCTTCAGAGGAATCAATAATAGTGCAGGAGTCATCCAGCCTTAAGTGGGATGCCGGGCTAACTCCGAGCGCTACTGAGGATATTGATGAAGATGGTGTGGTAGGTGTATTTTGTAGCCGTTGGGATGTCGGTGAGCGAAGGGTCTTAGCCGATGATGGAGTGCTTGTCATTTTTTGGGAAGAACTTTCAGCTTTTCCCAACACTTTGCCATGAACTCTCGTTAAATGGCGTAACACAGACGAGGTTCCAAGATGGTTAAGGTCCCTCCCTCGACTGACTGTGGCTTGACATACACTAAAAATGGCTATACAATTGTTGTCTGGATATGGGTAGAAATAATTCCACACATAAGAAGTGGATTTTTTTGTTTTATGCCCAGGCATAACAATGGCCTTTTTCTTGTCACGTGCCAGAACTGCTGCCACTGCTGCAGGACTTACACAAACAACCTCATCAACATCCTCATTAGCGCCCTCATCGCCTACACAAATCTCCCCCTCATCCTCTACTAATTCCAAAGTGGCATCCTCAATATGTGTATCACCGGCTATACTCGGGCTATTAAGGCACACATCAACAGAATGCTCACGGTTAGACATCCCACTGTTGGATGGACTCTAATGCCTTACTGTTATCTTGCAGCTCGGCTTTGACGCGTGACAGTAGTTGTGCACCAATTGTAGGCTCTGTAACTTTTTGGGATCTGCCACTAATAGCCAAAGGTGTAGGCCTCATTCTCTCTTTGCCACGGCGTGTGTAAAATGGCATGTTGGCAATTTTTTTTTTTATCGGCACTTAACTTTTGCTCAGTAACACTTCTTTTTCGCTTCAACACAGTAGAAATTTTTTAGGTTTTTGTTTTTTGGACTGATCTTGAAACACTGTTTGACATCGCCTTGCCCAGATGACGTACTGGGAACAGTAACATCAGGACTGGTGACAGAACCTGGTTGCTCATTCTGATCATATGTGGACTGCTTTGAATCCATTCTCATTCTGAGCGCAAAGCACTTGTAGTGGTAAAAATTATTTGGTAAGATACTGCTGACAAATATGACTTTTGACAGCCAGAAATATTTATGCACAATTATGGGGGACACCCCAAACGCACTGGGGAGTGCTAACAATTATTTGGTAGATACTGTTGACAGATATGACTTTTGACAGCCAGAAATATTTATGCACAATTATGAGGTACACCCCAAAAGCACTGGGGTGTGCTTAAAAATATTTGGTAGATACTGCTGACAGATATGACTTTTGGCAGCCAGAAATATTTATGCACAATTATGTGGGACACCCCAAAAGCACTGGGGAGTTCTAAAAATTATTTGGTAGATACTGCTGACAGATATGACTTTTGACAGCCAGAAATATTTAGGCACAATTATGGGGGACACCCCAAAAGCACTGGGGAGTGCAAAATATTAAAAAAATAAAATAAACGTCTATCGTCCTCTCTTCTCTAGTGATTTTTGTTACAGCAATTGGAATAAGAATATTGTATTCTCTGTCCCTGCTCTAATCAGCCTGTTACTACACCCTGCTCTCTCCCTCTGTCAAATGGCGGTGGATTGCTGTGGAGGCGGGTATTTATAATCTTCAAGTATCGCGAGAACCGAGCCACGAGATCCGACGACGTCACAATGACGTTCGGCCTAGATTTGGATTCGGAGCGGGCTACTTGGCTCGGTTCTCGGATACCCAAAGTTCGGGTGGGTTCGGTTCTCAGGGAAGCGGACCCGCCCATCTCTAATATATATATACATATATATATATATATATATATATATATATATATATATATATATATATATATATTGTTTGTTGGTGAATACCTATGACACCCCTGCACAGATTAAGACTAAACCAATGTGAGGTGCTCCAGTTAGGCCAGGTATACTGAAAGTGGCAGGTATACGTACAGAGACAATCAGGTGCTGGTGATTAATTAGTGCAGCAAGGTAACTACTAGTAGTAGGAAGAAAGAAGCATGATAGCAGTACCTCTGGTAGATAAGAGGTACTATGGAGAAACATTCAATGAACACAACGATAAAGTCCTATAAATCCCAGCAGCAGGGGCTGCTGAGATAAAGCAGCATCCTGACGATGCTGCAGACCTGACACACTGGATGTATGTGGCCGAAAACTTCACAAAGTGACACAGAGGTGTTATCTGGTCCCGGGGAATGCTGTGATCCGACTGTTGCGACGCAGTGTGAGGCCTGTTGAGACCGCAAACACGAGTACTGCTGACACCCCGGATCCCGAACTTCCAGTTCTCGGAGTTCCACTTCCGCGAAGATCCTTGCCAGAGTGGGACCACAGCCTACCACTGCCAGCATGGCTTCTTAGTGTATGACCAAAGTTCACCACACTTCCGGGGCTCCCACGCTGTCTGAGATCGTCACCTGCCTAGTGCAACCTGTTCCGCATCAGAACTTCTGAGCTCAAGACCCACTTTCAGTTTCCTGTTTCAAAATCATTGCATCTGGGGCTGCAAACAACACCCCAAACAGTGTGGGGACCTCCTATGCCTTCAGATGAGACTCCTCTGGCTTCAAAATGGCACCCATGGACTGCCTGCTTAGAGAAGTTTTTACAGATATACATGCAACTTAGCTGTGAGTAGAACTGTGTTTTGTCCTCTTCAACAAGAACAATGCTGTGGTTGGCCGCTGCCTCCTCTGGGTTCCACTCGATGCTGTGCTCGGAGTCAGTCTGCCTGCCTCTTCTGAGCCGACTTGTCCACAAACTGTTCGGGCAATCTCATTCATTGTGAAGCGATATCTGAGCTGCACTGCCCTTTGTGGCCACTATCAGAAACTGCAGCCTGTATGTGAAATTGTCAAGTACTCTGTGCCCAGTAGAGTGTGCTTGGGGTCCAGTCCCTGTCGGCCTACCCCTGTGTTCCCTCCAGGTCCGCTGGCATCCTTGTCTGGGGCAGGTTCCTCTATGACAAGGATCCACTATAACTCAGTAATGCTCTACATTTAAATTCCCCCTCTGGGCCTACGCTCTGACCTTCTCTCCCACATGTCATAGCCCACTTGTGCATCTGCTCTCGGGACTGTCTATATCTCTGGTGACCTGTAAAACCTGCCTGGCTCCCCCATCTCCAGCTGAGATTATGACAATTAAAAGATTAAGCCTAATAAACTGGCTCCACCAGCAAATTTCTTTAGTCCCAGCTCCAGCTCTACTCCTCCCATTATCATCACAGACCCATCAGACAGGGAAGACGGTATGGCAATCAATGCAGGCCTCTCCTTCTAGGCCTAAGCAGGAGCTCACTGACATCTCAGGAGTCTCTGAGCCTCTTGAAATAGACCGTCCTGTCACTTTACAGCCTATTCAATCCCTACTAACAGTTCTCAAAACAGACATCACTTCTGAATTTAAGACGTCGATTAACGAAATTAGATGAAAGTTGGCAAGCCTTGGCTTTAGAACAGATCAGCTCAAGAATAAGACGGAAGAGATTATCTCCACACATAATGACCTGCCTCTGCTCATGACTTATTGAGGGAAGATGTCGCTGGGATCAAGAACAAACTCATCAATCTCAAGGACAGGTCAATGCGCAATAACATCAAGATACGGGGTATTCCTGACTCTGTGGCCAATGTCGACCTGTATGGACATGTCACTGATCTTTTTCACAAATTGCTGCCATCAGCTTCGCCCAATGACGTCCTTATGGACAGAATTCACCGCTTGCCCAAATCTAGAAATGTCCCGTATACTGCACCTAGGGATACCCTCCTTAGAGTGTATTTCTTTTGAATCAAGGAACAGATCCTGAGAGCATCATTACCATCCTCCTCCACACGAGAAGTGCTGGGCGATCTACAACTTTTCTCAGATATTTCCGCTGCTACCCTGACCAAGCGTAGACTGCTCCAACAAGTCACTGCTGCTCTACATTCAGCTAACATCCAATAAAGTTTGGGCTTCCCGACGAAGCTTCTCATCCATAGGAATGGTGCTTTGGTCGGCATATCAACTCCAGAAAAAGGTTTGGTGCGGTTGAAGGATTGGGGCCTTAAAGTAGTGGAATCGTCCTCCTCTTCAATGGCTAGCAGTTTTACAAAGGAATAGAAAGTGGTTAACACTTGAATCTTTTCCTCTCTCGCTGTTGTTCTGAGGTCACTATTGCGATTCCTGTGTGCTGAAGGTTATTTAACTAATCAATAGGTCCCTGATTAGTTTGGACTTCTACGACCGTTGGTTGGTAAGACAATCTTCTCGTCTCAAATTTTACATCCTTCCCTTCTGGTGTTACAAGGCTCTATTCAATTTTCAATATTCAGTGAATGTGACTATTTTGTTTACTGCAGTTTTTCATTTGTTTAGGTTTTGGCATGTGTAAATTTGCCAATTTTAGTGACTGTTTTACTCAAATGCGGTTCTATTATTTAAGTATAGTTGGATGTGCACCTTGTCTGTATAACTTCATGTGTGGTAACTATGTTTTTTGCATCTCCTCGAATGTTATGTTTATGCTTAGTTAAGTCAGAGTGTGTTAGGTCTGGGCCCATGCCCCACATAATTACCTTATTCTGCCTCTTTATTTCTCTCCAATAGCGGCATAACTGTTAGGACAGCACAGTGGCTAAGTGGTTAGCACGTCTGCCTCACAGCTCTAGGGTCATGAGTTCAATTCCCAACCATGGCCTTATCTGTGTGGAGTTTGTATGTTCTCCCTGTGTTTGTGTGGGTTTCCTCCGGGTGCTCCAATTTCCTCCCACACTCCAAAAAAACATACTAGTAGGTTAATTGGCTGCTAGCAAAAATTTACCCTAGTCTCTCTCCCTCTCTCTCTCTCTCTGTCTGTGTGTGTATATGTTAGGGAATTTAGACTGTAAGCCCCAATGGGACAGGGACTGATGTGAATGAGTTCTCTGTACAACGCTGCGGAATCAGTGGCGCTATATAAATAAATGGTGATGATGATGATGATGATAGTTTCCTAATGGGTACTATTGTTCTTTTCTTTTCTGTTCTTCTTTTCTATATTTCTATCCCATCTTCCCCTTGGTTAGACTCCTCTCCATAAATGCTACTGGCCTGAATTCCCCTAACAAGCGTAGGATTGCCCTTAAGTATTTTGCAGCTCAAAAGGCTGATATTGTGGCTGTCCTGGAGACACACTTTTCTGCTCACTCACCCCCTTAATTTCAAAATTATAAGCACCCTATTTGTTATACTCATTCCAATCCACTGAAGCGTAACCGGGTGGCTATATTGATTCATGCCCTTTTAAGTTGCATATGCAGGTGGCAGACAAAAATGGGCGCTTTCTGATCTTAGTAGGGAAAATTGGGCGACAGTAAGTCACCTTGGTTTTTCTATACGCCCCTAATTCTAAACAAGTCCACTTCCTCAGGAATGCGTTCCAGACTATACATAATAATAAACGAGGTATGCTTTTCTATATGGGTGACTTCAATATAGCTCCTGATACCAAATTAAACCGTACCTCTGATCCCTTCAGGCAGTCGCCTGCTGCACTTACCTCAATTTCTTCATTTTTCTCACAACTCCTAGCTGAGTATGATTTATAACATGTTTGGCGGGCTCTTCACCCTAGGGAAAGAGACTACAAATATTTTTCTCAAGTACACAAATCCTATTCTCGAATTGATCTCTTACTATCAGACAAATGGTCCTTACAGCGATTTATAAATGTGGCTATATTACCTATAACCTGGTCAGACCATGCCCCAGTGGTCGGGGAGGTGGAACTCATTGCTGGAAATCATCCTCCGAAGCCATGGCAATTGGACAACTTTGTGTTAGCAGAGGCAAAAGGGGCTGTCACGCTGTAGGCCTATGAAGGCTGAAGATAACTAGACACTAACCGGTATTAGCGCAACTGGTCAAACAGGCGCGGAGTCTAACGTACCCCTGGTGTTCACCAGGGACCCCCGCAAGGAGGTTTGGACTTTGCAGCAGAGAGCACGCAGGTCGCGGTCCTATTAGCCAGTTACCAGTGTAGCGTAGAGAGGTCAGACGGTTCCGGGTCACAGCAATCAGGTATATAGGTACAAAAGGGAAATCCAGTAGAGTAGTCGCCAAGCCAAAGTCACGGTACAGAATGGGTCACACAGAGAAAGAGGATGGTCGCCAAGCCGGGTCACAACGATAAACAGGAAGCAGGATACTCAGGGAAAAACAAGGGAGTGTGGAAGCCAGGAACACTGGTGGTGAACCTGTTACTCTGGCACCCTAATGGCGCCAGAGGCAGGTTTAAATAGAATCCAGACTGAGGTGATTGGTGGAGAGCGGAGGCGGCAGCGTAAACAGAAGCAGCGACTGAGACCAGGGCGCATGCGCCCGCTATCCGGAAGTCCGCGGCAGCCGACGGGGAGATCAGACGTCCGTTCCCCGTCTGACAGGGAATCAGCGGGGACAGTGTCTGACAGTACCCCCTCCCCTCCTCCCTCTCAGAGAAGGATTGCCTTTCCTCAGAAATTTTGCAAGGAGACGAGGAGCATGAAGGTCGGCTTCCGAGACCCACGATCTCTCCTCCGGACCGCGACCTTTCCAGTGTATTAGATACTGAGGTTTGCGCTGGAAGAAACATCTCTTCAGGATCCTCTCAATCTCAAATTCATCCCCTAAAGATGTTTTAATAGGTGGAGGAGGAGGAGCAGGTTCTCTGAAGAATTCGTTGAGAATCAGTGGTTTCAGCAATGAAATATGAAATGTGTTATGGATTCTAAGAGACGGAGGTAATGCAAGTTTGAAGGAAACAGGATTAATGACTTGTGCTATGGAAAAGGGACCAATAAACTTAGGAGCCAATTTCATGGATGGGACCTGAAGTCGAAGGTTGCGCGTAGACAACCAAACACGATCTCCTACCCTCAGGACTGGAGCAACTCTTCTATGAAGATCAGCCACTTTCTTCTGTCTCTGTACTGAAGTAGACACTGCTTCTTTGGTTTGAGACCAGATTTGAGAGAAGTCATGGATGAGAGTATCAGCCGCTAGGTACTAGAGAAGAAGGAGCTTCGGATAAGAGAGGGGGAGTGGGATGTCTGCCGTAGATAATGAAAAATGGAGAACGCCCAGAGGAGAAATGTAGAAGATTGTTGTGGGCGAATTCGGCCCAATATAGAAGATCATTCCATGTCGTTTGATGATCAGAAGCAAAACACCGTAGGAAACACTCCAAGTCTTGATTCACTCACCTGGGACTGAGACCAGGGCGCATGCGCCCGCTATTCGGAAGTCCGCGGCAGCCGACGGGGAGATCAGACGTCCGTTCCCCGTCTGACAGGGAATCAGCGGGGACGGTGTCTGACAGGGGCTCAGTTACTTCAAGAGGCTCTTGATTCCTACTTAGAAAACAATAAGTCTGAGGACACATCAGTCTATACCCACTTAAGGCAGTTATGAGAGGAACAGCGAAACAGGCCGCTGCCAGAGTCTGTAAGACCTTAACGAGGTGATCGCTTCCTATGAATCTCAGATAACTCTCCTGGAAGCCCAACACAAGCTGAACCGGCTGTGTTTTATATATATATATATATATATATATATATATATATATTATAAGGGCACAGTCGTGCCCTTATATTAAGGTTACATATAAAAAATGTAATTTTATAATATCCGATATTCTGATGAAGTTTCTACGTTAAGCGAAACGTGTTGAGGCTGTTTACTAAAGTAAGAGTTCATTCTGTGCATTGCTATATTGCTGTAATACTGCTTCTGAATCCTGTAAAGCCCTGGGCAATCTTCTTCAATTTTTTGTGTGGAGGGTGAGGCATGTACTCACCAAGAGGGAATTTTCAGATACCACCTGACAAGATTGGGAGTTCAGATAAGCGATATATTTATAATTCATTTGAAAGTGCAAAATCTATATTTTCTGTATAATAAATTGTTCTTGTAAACATACAACACTATATGGTATCCCCATTTTTTCTGGTTCCTTGGTCAACAACGGAGAGAATTGGTTATAACACCTCTGAAATTCAGATGAAAAAAGCTATTGGAGATCATTACAGATAAGCTTGTTTTCTTTGTGATCTGGTACGCATATATACGATTGGTGGAAGTGGTGTTACATTGATAGCTATAAAAGATAACACACTATCTTTGGTTTCCTATTTCTTTCTTTATATGTTTTGAGCCTGCTGTGATACATGTCCGCGAACTGGGGACCTGGGAACCTTATCACTTCTTTATCTAGTACGCATATTCATTATCACTTATTACACCAGTCCGCACCTTTTAATTACTACACTATGGGCGCCGTATTCCTTTCATCTATCTATCTATCTATCCATCTATATGTATATTATATATATATATATATATATATATATATATATATATATAAAGAGAGAGAGAGAGAGAGAGAGAGAGAGAGAGAGAGAGAGAGAGAGAGAGAAAGAGAGGGAGAGATCTCTCTCTCTGTATAAATATATATATATATATATTAGAGATGGTCACTGACCCCCGTGTTTTGGTTTTGGATTCGGTTTTGGATCTGGATTACCATCGTGTTTTGGTTTTGGATTTGGTTTTGCAAAACTGCCATTGCGTGTTTTGGTTTTGGTTTTGTTTGGTTTTCTTTTGCTATTTTGTTGGAAAATCAATGTTTTTGGGCCTGAAATAACCCAATTTAGTGCTCCAACTATTTCATAGATAAGTAATCTAATTGTCGAGGTAATAAATCATCCAAAAAACAGTTTAATTCCTGGTAGGTAGGCCCTTATTTACTCTACCCACAAAACAGATTGTCTTCCTCTCCATCTATGCATATTGGCAATGCAGCCATCGTCTTTGGATGTATATTACACCCTACACTTATAGTTAAATATGTAAAGAAATGGAAAAAGCCAGTTTGCTTTCTGTCTCTCAAGGCCCCCCTTCACTTTTTAAAAAAAAAAAAAAAATTCAGCCGTTATAGACTGTACAATATTAATTGAAATGGACAAAGCCAGTTTGGTTTCTAGCTCTCTAGGCCCCCCTCCACTTGTCAAAAATACAAAAAAATTCAGCCGTTATAGACTGTACAATATTAAGAGAAATGGACAAAGCCAGTTTGGGGTCACTCTGTCTATAACACCCTACCCTTAAGGATAAATTGACCAAACAGCAGCCTTTCAAGACTGTACGTGATATGGAAATTCCACAAGTCCCTTTACTCTTTGGGGGTAGATTGCACCCTACACTTACATAGAAAGTTTTAAAAAGATGTTATCGTCATCATCTTCAGCTTCATCCTCACCCTCATCAGTGTGTACGTCATCATCACAGACTATCAATTCATCGCCGCTTGAATCCGTAATTAGAGAACAGTCAGTGCTTGGATGGTGAAGGCCTTCCTCGTGGAAGATGTAGTTCATTTTTATAAACATAATTTTCTCCACATTTTTAGGAAGTAACCTTCTACGGCGATCACTGACTAAGTTCCCTGCTGTGCTGAACACTCGTTCAGAGTACACACTGGAGGGTGGGCAGCTTAAGTATTGCAAAGCAAGTTTGTACATAGGTTTCCAAATGGACTGCTTTTCTTCCCAGTAAGGAAAGGGACTGTCTGACATTTCCATATAACCTACCTCTTGAAAGTAATTCTCCACCATTTTTTGCATGTTTATACTCGTATTGGATGGAGTTATGGGCAAAGTGACACATTTTTTTGAAAAAACCTTCAAACCAGCCCAGATGTTAAATTGTTCTGGTCTGCCCCCTGCGTCTTCCCTGCTTCTTTTTGGGAAATTACATTTTTTACGAGCAGCAGCAGCTTGAGAAAGTGAAGGAGGACACGTCGTCAAGCCGAGGCCCAGTTCAGCGGCCAACTTGCTGAGCAATAGCTCCTTGCAAAAGTTCACATCTCGCTCATTTACAAGTAAATACTCAATGTAGGTTTTAAACCTTGGATCAAGCACAGTGGCCAAAACGTACTGATCCGAGTTTAAGATCTTAATAACTCGAGGATCATTGTGAAGCGAATGAAGTACTTGATCGTTAAGGCCAACATACTTTGCTGAATTGCTTGCTTTCAGCTCCTCCTTCATTTTCTCAAGCTGCTTTTCCAATGGTCTAATTAAAGGAATAATTTGGCTCAAACTAGCAGAGTCTGCACTCGCCTCACACGTCACAACTTCAAATGGTTTCAGCACCTTGCACAGCACTGAAAGGATCCCCCACTGTGCAAGAGTGAAATACATCCCCCCTCCTTTCCCAATGTCATGGCTTGTGCAATATGCTTGGATGGCTTTGTGCTGTTCCTCCATCCTCTGAAGCATGTACAGGGTGGAATTCCACCTAGTTACCACCTCTTGCTTAAGTTGGTGGCAGGGCAAGTTAAACTGCTCTTGGAGCTGCTGTATTCTTCTACATGCTGTGGCTGAATGCCTGAAATGGCCTGAAATTTTACGGGCCACCGAAAGCATCTCCTGCACCTCACGGCTATTTCGCAGAAAGCTCTGTACCACCAAGTTGATGGTGTGAGCAAAACAGGGAATGTGTTGGAAATCACCCAGCTGTAATGCCCGCACTATATTGTTGGCGTTATCAGAAATGACATACCCTGGGGAGAGTCCAAGTGGTATAAGCCATGCATTAATCACATCTCTCAGTTTGCGTAACAAATTGTCAGCTGTATGCCTGTTAGTGAAGCCGGTGATACAAAGAGTGGCCTGCCTGTGACAAATGTTACGTAGTGGTGTACATGCTGGTGCTGTTCCTGCTGGTGAAGGTGAATGACCAACCCAGTGGGCTGTCACAGTCATATAGTCTTTGGTTGGCCACTTCCACTTATCCACATATCTGTGGTTAAGTGGACAGTGGGCAGAATGGCATTTTTCAGCGCAAACTCTACATTTTTACACACACTATTTGGTATAGTTGTGGAATAGCTTTATGGGAGAAATGGTGTCGCGATGGAATTCTGTAATGCGGACACAAAACCTCAATTAACTGTAAAAAACCTGCTGCGTTTATTGTGGAGATTGGACGCAGATCTAATACTAACATTGCAGCCATGGCGTCTGTGATTCGCTTGGCGACTGGGTGATTGCTGTCATATTTGCTTCCCCTCGCAAATGATTGTTTCACAGTTAATTGCTGAAATGTAGGACTGCTCATTTTCTTGACCTGCCTCTGGGGTGACGATTCTCCCCCAGCAGCAGCAACAGCAGCAGCAGTGGGACTAATGCTTTCTTCAGAGGAATCAATAATAGTGCAGGAGTCATCCAGCCTTAAGTGGGATGCCGGGCTAACTCCGAGCGCTACTGAGGATATTGATGAAGATGGTGTGGTAGGTGTATTTTGTAGCCGTTGGGATGTCGGTGAGCGAAGGGTCTTAGCCGATGATGGAGTGCTTGTCATTTTTTGGGAAGAACTTTCAGCTTTTCCCAACACTTTGCCATGAACTCTCGTTAAATGGCGTAACACAGACGAGGTTCCAAGATGGTTAAGGTCCCTCCCTCGACTGACTGTGGCTTGACATACACTAAAAATGGCTATACAATTGTTGTCTGGATATGGGTAGAAATAATTCCACACATAAGAAGTGGATTTTTTTGTTTTATGCCCAGGCATAACAATGGCCTTTTTCTTGTCACGTGCCAGAACTGCTGCCACTGCTGCAGGACTTACACAAACAACCTCATCAACATCCTCATTAGCGCCCTCGTCGCCTACACAAATCTCCCCCTCATCCTCTACTAATTCCAAAGTGGCATCCTCAATATGTGTATCACTGGCTATACTCGGGCTATTAAGGCACACATCAACAGAATGCTCACGGTTAGACATCCCACTGTTGGATGGACTCTAATGCCTTACTGTTATCTTGCAGCTCGGCTTTGACGCGTGACAGTAGTTGTGCACCAATTGTAGGCTCTGTAACTTTTTGGGATCTGCCACTAATAGCCAAAGGTGTAGGCCTCATTCTCTCTTTGCCACGGCGTGTGTAAAATGGCATGTTGGCAATTTTTTTTTTTATCGGCACTTAACTTTTGCTCAGTAACACTTCTTTTTCGCTTCAACACAGTAGAAATTTTTTAGGTTTTTGTTTTTTGGACTGATCTTGAAACACTGTTTGACATCGCCTTGCCCAGATGACGTACTGGGAACAGTAACATCAGGACTGGTGACAGAACCTGGTTGCTCATTCTGATCATATGTGGACTGCTTTGAATCCATTCTCATTCTGAGCGCAAAGCACTTGTAGTGGTAAAAATTATTTGGTAAGATACTGCTGACAAATATGACTTTTGACAGCCAGAAATATTTATGCACAATTATGGGGGACACCCCAAACGCACTGGGGAGTGCTAACAATTATTTGGTAGATACTGTTGACAGATATGACTTTTGACAGCCAGAAATATTTATGCACAATTATGAGGTACACCCCAAAAGCACTGGGGTGTGCTTAAAAATATTTGGTAGATACTGCTGACAGATATGACTTTTGGCAGCCAGAAATATTTATGCACAATTATGTGGGACACCCCAAAAGCACTGGGGAGTTCTAAAAATTATTTGGTAGATACTGCTGACAGATATGACTTTTGACAGCCAGAAATATTTAGGCACAATTATGGGGGACACCCCAAAAGCACTGGGGAGTGCAAAATATTAAAAAAATAAAATAAACGTCTATCGTCCTCTCTTCTCTAGTGATTTTTGTTACAGCAATTGGAATAAGAATATTGTATTCTCTGTCCCTGCTCTAATCAGCCTGTTACTACACCCTGCTCTCTCCCTCTGTCAAATGGCGATGGATTGCTGTGGAGGCGGGTATTTATAATCTTCAAGTATCGCGAGAACCGAGCCACGAGATCCGACGACGTCACAATGACGTTCGGCCTAGATTTGGATTCGGAGCGGGCTACTTGGCTCGGTTCTCGGATACCCAAAGTTCGGGTGGGTTCGGTTCTCAGGGAAGCGGACCCGCCCATCTCTAATATATATACATATATATATATATATATATATATTGTTTGTTGGTGAATACCTATGACACCCCTGCACAGATTAAGACTAAACCAATGTGAGGTGCTCCAGTTAGGCCAGGTATACTGAAAGTGGCAGGTATACGTACAGAGACAATCAGGTGCTGGTGATTAATTAGTGCAGCAAGGTAACTACTAGTAGTAGGAAGAAAGAAGCATGATAGCAGTACCTCTGGTAGATAAGAGGTACTATGGAGAAACATTCAATGAACACAACGATAAAGTCCTATAAATCCCAGCAGCAGGGGCTGCTGAGATAAAGCAGCATCCTGACGATGCTGCAGACCTGACACACTGGATGTATGTGGCCGAAAACTTCACAGTCTGGTAACATTGGCTCCCAGAAGACATACTAGGGGGTTGAGGACCCAGTAGGACCTCCAAATGGAGGCCAGAACTTTGACCAAGGGAGCCTGTTCTGGACCTTTCACTGGATGGATTTGGATGATATTTAATAGAAAAACAAAAATGACACTGGGCAGCCACCTCATGGGTCTGTTTGAAGAGCTGCTAAGCTGCTAATTATTTTTAAAATGTTAAAATGTAGACAGTTACATCCAACTCTTTAATAACTTAATAATTTTAAGATTTAAAGCCAGGCAACACCAGGTACTTCAGCTAATATATACATATATGTACATATATATATATATATATATATATATATATATATATATATATATATATATATATACACATATACAGAGAGAGAGAGAGAGAGAGAGAGAGAGAGAGAGAGAGAGAGAGTATTAGTTGGCACTCAAAGGTAGAAAAAAATGGAAATTGCATGTGCAGCAACTATCTGTTTTCATTTTCAGGCCTATCTGGCTTTTTTTAAAAAAGGTAGATGTATAAAACCACTTTTGATTTCCTTCCTTAGAGGTCCTTTTTTAATTCAATTAACTTAATGAAAACATATGTATTGAAACATGCTATGGACACAATCCCAAATTGGTTAGGATCTGAAAAACCAGGATGCTACAAATGCATAAATTACACAACATGCAAAGGAATGGTTGCAGGAACAATATTCGACATCCCCATAATGGGAAACAAATTATAATCAAATATATACTAACTTGTACCATGGATGAAGTAATCTAATTTTTGATATGTCCCTGTGGCCTTACCTATGTGGCAATAACCACTAGGATATTTCATGAAAGTATGGCCAATCATTAGTCATCTATCAGGCAAGCATTACTCACATTACTGACAGACAAACCAGTTGCAAAACACTTTCTCCAAAAAGATCATCAAGTCTCAATCTTAAGGTGTATTTTAATAGATTGAGTCCTTCTGCCATCTAGGGGAGGTGACAGGGAGTCATTGTTGATGAAAAAGGGAGCCACATTGATTCACCAATTGGACACTATAATGCTTAAGGGCATCAATGAAAACAATCATTTAAGTGTTTTCCTAAGGGTCTGATATACCCTAAATACAAAAGATACCACAATTAGGAATAATATAAATGTTAAATTTGTTTTCTACATGATAAGATTTAGTACTACTGTTTAAGGATCGTCTTGAATATTGCAAAGTTTTTTTAAATAATATCTAATGGCTGCCTGGCTCTATACATTATACCTAGTAAATGTTTATTTGCCTACATTACACTTGCTGATATGCAAAAATTAGTAATTGTTATGTGCGGATTCTCTTATATCACAGCTTTATTGTCAATATATATTCAGAGATAAATAACATTTTCAGCTATACAAGCTGCCCATATTAAAGTCTGGGATTTAGCCAGCGAGAGGCTTCCCCATCATCATCATCATCATCATTTATTCATATGGTGCCAGAAAATTTTGTAGAGCTTTGCAATTTGGAGCTAACACAGTAATAAAACAATACTGGATAATGCAGACAGACAGAGAGGTAGGAGGGGCCTTACCACAAGCTTACAATTCCCCACTACTTAATATACATTATTGGTGTTTTTACACTTTATGTATGAAGTGTGGTTTCTTCCACACTAAATAATG
Source organism: Mixophyes fleayi (assembly GCF_038048845.1). Taxonomy (NCBI): domain Eukaryota; kingdom Metazoa; phylum Chordata; class Amphibia; order Anura; family Limnodynastidae; genus Mixophyes; species Mixophyes fleayi. Next base: position 51,818,340 of record NC_134409.1, on the reverse strand, counting down.
TGTTTCTTTGTTTCCGCTTATGTGATCCATGTTGGAACACATGATGTTCCCAAATAATTATCTGATTCAATTGCCTCTGTACCAACAGTAGGTATCCGTGCTTCAATGTTGAAACACATGGTATTATGAATATTATTATTATGTGCCACAGCTGATGTGTATTTGGTATGTATAAATAGTCAGGTAATCTCATGTTTCTATTGTCTCTGCAACATTTTCTTACTGTTTCACTGACTAACTGTCTTATGACAAGTCCTGAATTTGTGCTGAGTCATCGAGTTAAGATGACTTAGGATGTGACATATTCATCAGCATACTATACTGGCATGGTGAGTGCCCTCTCTATCTTAAATATCTATTAGCCTGTCCTAAAGCGGAGCTATTGGAGTGCACCCCAGGAGATGATTTTTTGAGGATGTAAATGTTGATTTTTTGCTATATACATATATGTTAAGGTGCCCTCTGGCATGCTATATTTCTACATTGTTTTGCTGGAGTGTTTACCTGTTGGTCTTCCTTTAATGTCATTTCCAGTCCAGACCTGGTGTGTTGTTCCACATGAGACAGTTTGCAGCTTCCAGCACGGTTTCAAATAAACATTACATTTTATATTAATGTCACATTTTATTCCATTGTTAGATTCAAAATTATGTGGCTAAGCCCAAGCATATCTGAAGGGGATATGCAAGGCATCTGCACAGAAAAGCCTTACTTGATTTTATTAATTGTATGCAGTTTACTTATAAAATTGAATAACAGCAGTCATCTTCCTCAGTGGTGACAAACAACAATGTTAACATCACCCACATCTATTACATTTTCATTTGAAAAAAAGGAGATACACCAAGTAGGGAACTGGTAGACAGCATGTGAGACACATTGGAGAGGGTCAGCAGCAACACATTAGAGAAGGACAGCAGTAATGCATTGGAGAGGTTCATCAGTAATACTTTGACGATGGTCAGCAGAAAATACATTGGAGCGGAACAGCAGCTGCGGTATCAGTGCTCATTAGATGGACAGAGTCTGCATCAGTAGACATTATTTAACAGATGATAAGGACACAAGGTTAGATGCTTCACAGGTAATTGTGTTTAATCTTCCTGCTTCCCTTCTATATAGTTGTATCACCCCCAGCAGTAACAGCAGCAGCAGCATTTGTAGCATGCAAGAATGTCTCTTGGGAATCATGGGCTGCATTAGGGAACTCAATTGGAATTGGAAAATTGGATGCTGGACTCTGGACTACGTACTAATAATGAGGAGGTTGATGATGAAGGTGTTGATGCCGGTGAGGATTGCAGCTATTTATACAATTGCTGGGCTGTTTTATAATATACACAATTTGTTATGTTTGGAAACACGTCTGAAATTAACTCCTGTAAGTGACATAACAGGGAGGAGGTTCCTAAATTATTAATGTCCCTACCTCTACTTATTTTGCCCAGACAAAGGCTACAGATGACTTGACACATGTCTGGGTTGGGATTCAAATAATTCAAAATAGAAGACATACTTTTTTTTGTCTTATGTCCTGGTATGAAGCGGTGGTAACACTGGTGGCTGCCTTAGTTCAACATAATCATCATCATCATCATCATCCTACTCATTATCATTGTTGAAGTACAGCACATTATTTTCTTATAAACAATTATCCCCATCATCCTCTTTTACATTTGCAACTTTCAAAGTATCCTTTTCAATTTTTATATATAAATCATCATCATTAATATCAATAGTACCTCAACTCACCTCAACTCATCTCCTCACATTTCCAAATGATTGAGCAATTTGGGAAAGAGGCTACTCTGTGATGACAGTGTCAGAATTTGAAAAGTCAGACTCAAATATAGCACTCATGGATTCCATCCTTAGACTCTCCTCAGGATTCTGTGAATGCCCAAGCTTCAATGTTATTTTCAGGCACTGATTTGGCTGTTTTGGAGGTGACAGTGACAGACCTACACTTTCAGCAAAAAGTTGGTGCATGGAAAGTTAAGGAAGATGCATGACCGTGTTGGGCACTCTCTTTTGCAAATGCCATTCTGGTACATATACCAGTGCTAGCAGTAGCAGGACCCCTAGGAGCAAAAGGTGAGCATAGTTTGCCACTGCGGGTGGTTTAGGTATGTTAGCTCTTTTCTTTTTTCGGACAAATCATCACATTCATTCAAAACTTTGTTCTTAATCCTTATCCTTACAGCAAGAGCTGATGTTATCTTTGAGATTGAATTTGACAAATAGTTTTTGGATTTTGAGGACGCTTCTTTACACTTTCTTCCCACATGAACTTTTTTACTAGTAAAGGTTGTAATGGTAAAAATATTACTATTGCCAGTACTGGTACTGGGATGCTCCTGATCTGTATAGTGATCCATGATCCATAAACCAAGAGGAGTGGTGCTACTTAAACAGGTTAGAGTTACTTGTAGCTGCCTGTCATCACACCAGGAAAATGCCTAATGAGAAAGGGAAAGGAGGGAATGCTTATGACAGTGCTTCACAGTATACTTTTAATTTAGAAAATGTGTTCTTATTTTGTAACAAACTATTTTGTTCTCTTTTTGCTAAATAACGATGTCAGTCACTGCCACTGACAAAAATTACTTTGAGTACAAACTGAAAAAAATATATTGTTTTTTGGGGGGTCCTGCTACACTGCTGCTCATACTCAAACACAACATATGTTTTTTTGCATGCCTAATAAAGAGGTCACTGAGACTGCTCCTTACTAAATTAAAATTAAAAATTACTTTAGCTAGAAAATAGAGAACTATTCATTATAAAATTTTTACTATATTACACACATACACAGTTGTCAGTATCTAAATGCTCTGACAGAGTGGCAACCAATCAATCAACAAACTATTCTAGTTTACTGCAGCTACAGAAATAAACTGCATTCAAAATATTACTGCTCCTGCCTTCAATGTAAAAGTCCCTATTTCATCCTGACAATGCATTTTGCCTTGTTTTCAGATCCGAATTTGACAGGAAAAGACAACTCGTATTTTGCTAATACTCGGATCCACAAGCCTTGGATCTGTTGAATATCTCAAATTCTGAAACACTCATCTCTAATATATATATATATATATATATATATATATATATATATATGATTGACATTTTCAGTTTTCAGTTGCTCTGGCATTTTTTTGTGTTTTCAGGCTGCTCCTTGGTCTGCTGAATGAAACCACTAGTGGAGGAAGCATACAAGATCTTTGAAAGTGGCAGTAACACCTGCTTCTTAGTTTTCCAAAAGATACAGCACAGCCACAATCTTGCATGTACTAAGGAACACCAATAGGCTCAAGTTCCACCAAGGAAACAAAACAGATAAGCTCTATTATTTGGTTTATGTGGTGGTGACTTACTTGGTGCATGGTGTCAGGCCCTTTATATATAAAAAGGTAATACACTATTGCTGGTTTTCCATATTTCTTTTGACATATGATTTTGGGATCCTGGATGACCTTTATAGTGAAGGCGTGAGGACTAAAAATTATCTGATACTCTGGTACGCAGAATCATTATCTAACTATAGGCTATTTGCCTATAGTTAGAAAGGGAAAGGGAGGTGCAAAAAGACATGGAAAGCAAAGACACCAGTTGAAATCTAGAAGTAATTAGAAAGCAATCCTTACAGTTGGTTCAGCCACAACTGATGGCCTATAGAAAGGTGTCTCATTACGAAAGTATCGCACAAGAAACAACTCATGATGAGTAAAAGCAAAGAGCTCTCTCAAGACCTTCGCTACCGTATTGTAGCAAAATATACTGATGGCATTGGTTACAGAAGGATCTCTAAACTGCTGAATGTTCCAGTGAGAACTTTTGGGGCCATAATCCGGAAGTGGAAAGAACATCATTTCACCATAAACCCTCCACGACCAGGTGCACCTCGTAAGATATCAGACAGAGGAGTGAAAAACATTATTAGAAGAGTTGTTCAAGAACCAGGACCACTAGTGGAGAGCTTCAGAAAGACCTGGAATTAGCAGGTACAATTATTTCAAAGAAGACAATAAGTAATGCACTCAACCGGCATGGCACATTATGTCAACATGAGCAGAACACAATCTCAGCAGTTGCTGAGATTAACATGTGTAGAAGTTATGGGTACACTTTGGTACTATTGCTCACCATGACTCCTTTGCTGAAGAAAAAACATGCTGAAGCTTGTTTAAAGTTTGCTGCACAACATTTGGACAAGCCTGTGAAATACTGGGAGCCTATAGTGTGGTCAGCTGAGAGCAAAATTAAACTCTTTCGATGCCATAATACACAACATATTTGGAGGAGAAATGGCACTGAACATCCACCCAAAACACCATAACAACAGTAAAATTTGGAGATGGGAACGCCATGGTGTGGGGCTGTTTTTCTGCAGACTTGGCATACTGCATATTATTGAAGGAAGGGTGAATGGAAAAATGTACAGAGACATTCTTGATAAAAATCTGCTGCCATCTGCCAGGATGCTGAAGATGAAACGAGGATGGACACTTCAGCAAGACAATGATCTCAAACACACAGCCAAGGACACTCTCAATTGGTTTCAGAGAAAGAAAATAAAGCAGCTAGATGGCACAGCCAATCACCTGACTTGAATCCAACTGAAAATCTATGTAAAGAACTAAAGATCAGAGTTCATAGAAGAAGCCCACGGAACCTTCGAGATTTGATATTTGCGTTGCTTAATGAGGCAAAATCACACCTGAGCAATGCATGCAACTAATTTCTCCATACAGGAGGCATCTTGAAGCTGTCATTACCAACAAAGTTTTTTGTACAAAGTATTAGATACATTTCAGGAAGCGTGTTCAATACTTTTTACCTGTGTCATTTCACATTATTATACAAAACTTAAATTATGGACATCTATGGTTTGATTTCTTTGCATGTGTGGATTGCAAGGGTTTTTTCTGACATTTGATGTAAATTTCATTACAATAGCCACATTAAATATATATTTACTGAGAAAAATGTTGATTTTCAGTACTTATTTGACCCGCTGTAGATTTATATATGTATTTATATATAAGGAAGCTAGCTCCACAGGCTGTTGACTTCCCAGTCCTCCACATCCTTTCCCTGTGGCCCTAGGTTCACACTGAGCCCTATATCCCAGTTCAAATGGGGGTGATTGTGACCATGACCTAGGTGTGGATGTGGTACATGCCCCCACTGTGGAAAGTTGTACCTTCCCTAAAGGATTACTTGCCAAGTCCACTGCTTCATAATGTACCACACAAACTATACACCTACATACCAATATATAGCATCTGTCACTCACCGGAGTGTGAGTGCCTCCACTCTGGTACGTGGTTCTTCATCTTTCCCACTCACACCTGTGTGGAACCGCGGCCGTCCGCCATCCTGTCGCACTGGGCATGCGCAGGTCCCTTTAACAACTACACCTGACCACTAATGTGATTGATGGATCAATCACCCCTCCCTACTTAAGGCACCTGCCGCCTTAGGTAGTGGGCTGATCTTGAAGTCTCACTCCCAGTGAACGTCTATAGGTGTGTGCCGTTTCCAAACTGCTTCCAGCTCTACTCCTGTGTGCAGTTTCCAAACTGCTTCCAGCTCTACTCCTGTGTGCAGTTTCCAAACTGCTTCCAGCTCTACTCCTGTGTGCAGTTTCCAAACTGCTTCCAGCTCTACTCCTGTGTGCAGTTTCCAAACTGCTTCCAGCTCTACTCCTGTGTGCAGTTTCCAAACTGCTTCCAGCTCTACTCGTGTGTACAGTTTCCAAACTGCTTCCAGCTCTACTCGTGCTTCAGCTTCCACGCTGCTCCCTGCTCAACTCAGCGGCGGTTCCCATACCGCTACAACGCTTCACTTCTCAGCTGATTCTGGATCTACACAACTGGGTATGCTCTACTGACTATTGACTATTGCCTATTGCTCGCATACCAGTTGTATCCATTGTTGTTTGCTGCACAGGGTACAAGTACCCATATAGACTGTGTTACTGCATTGCTTTATTTAGGACAAGCTTTCACTCAAGCTTCGATATCTCCTCACGCTACTACTTAGCGTTATTGTGCATATCTGCTGTGACCAGCTTCTCCTCCCTGCAAGGCATCTACTCCATACAGACTATTCATTGTGCCTTCCATCTCTGCCTCACAAGACATTGCTCTACTCGCGCTGTTTCCATACAGCTACAGTTTGCCTTTCAACTTCACTCTCCTGCACCTGGACAAGTCCTCATTCCTTCTCACAGCAGTGGTACAACTTGCTGCATGCAGACCACTGACTTCTCTGCTACCTACCCGCACCTGGACAAGTCCTCCTATCACAGCAGTGGTACAACTTGCTATACGCAGACCACTGACTCTCCTATTACCTACCTACACCTGGACCAGACTCCTCACAATAGCGGTGGTACAACTTGCTGAACGCAGACCACCGACTACCCTGCTTCCTACCTGCACCAGTACTATTCTTCCCATCACTGCAGTGGTACAACTTGCTGTACGCAGACCACTGACTCCTCCTCTACCTACCATCACCTATCCACGTCCACTCCTCGTGTCTACATTATCTTCAGCCTCCAGTTTACTGCTCCAAGTCGCTGACTTTCCTCTAACCATAGCTGCAAGTCGCTGACTTCCTCAGACTATCTCTACTCTCCTGCTGTTGTGTCGCTCCAATCATTCACCTGCCTGCTTTGAGGTGCGTGCCATAACCCCGCCTCTCTAGCAGAGTTCCATCTGGTGAAACTCGGGTAAGCAACTCCTAGTGCCCGTGACAGCATCTATTTATTTAAATATGCAAATACTCAAACAGGGAACTCATAACTAAGGAGATGAGTCCCCAGATGTTTTCTTCATCCCTGAGGGGGGACACCAGAGCATTCAAGTGACAGAGCTAAAACCACTGCCACCAATAAAGATAAAGTTCCTTACATGATGATACCTAGCTGACATAACAGCCAGGTGCCATTTTGCCATCAAATCCACTGTTATTTGATACACAATATCAACACTACTGCGAGCGCAATTGGGACGCATTTGTGTATCGATACAGAACGAAAAAAGTAAAACCAAAACTCCAATTGCTCAAAGCATAGCAAGTACAATGGCTTATGAGAAGAAGACATGGAATTGAGACAGAGGGGAAGAGAGTCCCGCTCATAAGAACTTATATACTAAAGGCAGGGGAAACAGGCAGCATGCACGTGAGGAGTCAGTAGAGTGTATGAAGCACAAGATGAGCATGAACAGGAAAGAGGGGGAAGTTGAAGAAGGATGGAGAAGGTTAGGGGAGATGAGATTTGAGTGCACATTTGAAGGATCTCAGATTTTGGGACAGACGATTGGAGCAAGCGGGATTGTTCCAATGGAGGGGAGCAAAGCCGGAGAAATCTTGAATTCTGGAGTGGGATGATTTTAAGTTTCTCTTTTTGCTATTTTTTGAGAACTTGGGCTTTTTGGATTTTACCCTCCTAGTACAGGGGATTGGGCATCGGGCTTGCCAGACGACGTTGATGGCATTTCATCGTCTATGTCATGACTAGTGGCAGCAGCTTCAGCATTAGGAGGAAGTGGGTCTTGATCTTTCCCTACTTTATCCTCCAAATTTTGGTTTTCCATTATATGTAGCACAAGAGAGCGTACCCCTAAGCCACACACACTCGGCAAAGCCTTTAAAAATTATATGCGGCACAGGAGAGTAGCACTGGACTTATACTGCTGAATCAGTGAACTTTGTAATAGCAGTACCACTGGACTTATACTGCTGAATCAGTGAACTTTGTAATAGCAGTACCAATGGACTTATACACTGCTGAATCAGTGAACTTTTTAATAGCAGTACCACTGGACTTATACTGCTGAATCAGTGAACTTTGTAATAGCAGTACCACTGGACTTATACACTGCTGAATCAGTGAACTTTGTAATAGCAGTACCACTGGACTTATACACTGCTGAATCAGTGAACTTTGTAATAGCAGTACCACTGGACTTATACACTGCTGAATCAGTGAACTTTGTAATAGCAGTACCACTGGACTTATACACTGCTGAATCAGTGAACTTTGTAATAGCAGTACCACTGGACTTATACACTGGTGAATCAGTGAACTTTGTAATAGCAGTACCACTGGACTTTTACTGCTGAATGTGTGAACTTGGTAATATTGCAGTACCAATGGGCTTATATACTGCTGGATTGGTTTTGCGAATTTGGTTATAATTATTTTTTGTTTTAATTTTTAATTTTTATTTTTTTTATAACTTTTTTTTTATTTTTTAAAAACTTGGGAATAATGGGGAAATAACTATGCCCTTAGAAGCACAGAGCACAGGACACAGCACCACTGGACTGATACTGCAGAAGGTGTGAACTTTGTAATATTGCAGAACCACTGGACTTTTACTGCTGAATGTGTGAACTTGGTAATATTGCAGTACCAATGGGCTTATACTGCAGGATTGGTTGTGCAAATTTTGTTGTAATTAAAAAAAAATGTAATTAGTTTTTTGTATTTTTTTTAAATAACTTTTTTTTATTTTTTTAAACACTTGGGAATATTGGGGAAATAACTATGCCCTTAGAAGCACAGAGCACAGGACACAGCACCACTGGACTGAACAGGACACAGCACAGGACCCAGCAGCAACACTGACCTCAGAAGGACAGAGCACAGGACACAGCACCACTGGACTGAGCACAGCACAGCACAGCACAGCACTTAACTGAACAGCACAAGATATAGCAGGACAGAGGACCACCTAACACACCCTCCCTCTACCCTGATTAATGCCCGAGTGAAGATGGCGGCGACTAGCGGGGAATTTATAGGATCCGAGTATTGCGAGATCCGACAACGGGATTATGAGTCAGAGCCTCAGTTTCAGATTTGAATTTGGCGCCAATACCCGGATCTGTCTCGGATCCGACTCGGATCGGCAACGTTCGGGTGGGCTCGGATTTCATAAATCTGAGTGCGCTCATCTCTATATTATGTTAAGCTTTTTTTTGAATAACATTTATAATTAGTTATTAACGGTGGCAATGAATACATTAGTTAGTGGCTGACAATGCATGAGGTTTAAATTATCAGTAATTTATAGCAGGGAAACAATGTACCATATGCAATCAAAATATAAGCAGCTTACCTAATGATAGGAATACAACATTGCAACATACTGATTTCCCTTAAAATCTCCACATGTTTAGCAAATAGAAAAAGAAAACAGGTGTTCACACATTTCTGTTTTTAAGTATGACAAAATATGCAAAATATATCATATATGTCTGTCAAAGAAAAATTTCAACAGAATATATAGCCTAGAGGATTGCAAACCAATAATCTCATATTCACAGCACATAAGGTACTTTTCAAAAGAGCAACCAAAGCTGTCCAAACACAGTACACTCAGTGATTTCAATGGCCAATTTGCTCGCTTTAGACCAAACTGACTGCACATTGCTGACTGTGTCGGTCTATAGTGAAGAAATTCAGATCAATATCTAAACTGGATCAATTCAATGACTACCAATATTGTTGGAAAATGTATTATTTATTTATTAATAGTTATTTATAAAGCACCTACATATTATGCAGTGTTTTTTTCAGAGCATTCAATAATTTAAATCAGTCTCTGCCCCAGTGATGCTTGAGTCTATATTCCACTGCACACAGACACACAGATTCACATAGTAGCCAAATAACTTATCAGAATGTCTTTGAAGTGTGGAAGTAAACTGGAACATACACTGGATATTTGCGCAAGCACAGGAAGACCATACAAACTCCACACAGAAAATGCAGTTAAATGTTTAATAACTATTATAGGACAATGTACATGGTCATCGTTTGACCACAGTAATGGGGTCCAGTAGGAACCAACCACTTCACCTAAATATCAAATTTGTCCAATTTCAATTAATTTTTCATTGTGGCCAAATTAAACATAGATCTTGCTCCCAGATCAAGTGCCTGGAGCTGCCTGTACCCAGTACTCTTTGTTAAGTGAAAATCACAGTGACTCTCTTGCCTGACATGGTGCTGGCAGTCAATTTCCTACTTTATTGCAATATTAACAGACTCATCAAATAAATGCTTCAAGATGTATTTATGGAACTGCCATATGTGATGTCTCTTTTGCCTTGGGTGCCAAAAGACTTTGTCCTAATACGGGAATATTAACTAGAGGGAGTATCTCAAACCCATTGTTTCAGTAGGCTAATGTAAATATTGGAATTTCAGAATTATATTGCCCTTTAAATATACTATATTTAATGTTGCTATGTACTCTTGAGTTTTGATGTCTAAACACTATCTTCATGACATTGAGAGAGTCTGTACAAGGCTTTATAATTGCTGTGAGTGTTCTATGGCTGAGTTCTTCTGTATCCTTTTTACATATCTCATTTAAAGTCTCCTGAAAGTTTAATGCTATTTAACAGCAGGAAGCATCTTTAATATTTATAAACCTACCAGGTCCCAAGCTTCTGCTGCTGTGTTTTTCTGACTAGACAAACCTGATGCTCCAAGATTAGTAACACAAGTATTACTTAGTATTGTTAAGTAGTTGTTTTCATATTTCACCATTGATTTTCTTACTCCAGTGTTTATATTTGTTCTTTTTGTACTGGTCACATTCAAACATCAATAACAGTCAATATGTGTTTTTATATTACTCACAATTTTTTTTTCCACAAAAGACCATTAGTTTGCCTATACATACTGTCACAGCTAAGAAAATTGACCCAAAATGCGCAAAAAGGAACTGGGTTTTTGTTTACATTGAGCTAAAAACAAATGTGTGCTTTATTTTTCTAAACACTACTAATAAATGCTTGTGGTTCTTGTTTTAGCATCACTCCATCTTTCCAGAACAGAAAGAGAAAGGTAGGGCAACAGCATAATTTCACTTTTTACTTTTTTAGGGGGCTTAATTTCTGCAGTTCCAACTGGGCTGTGTTTTGTAGGCATCCTCTTTGTCAGATTTATGGTAATTGTTTAAACGATTTCCACCTCCAGGGGTGTAGGAAAAGCCCTAGTGCTTTCAGCACTGGGCTGGTTCTTTCTAGAGGGGGTGGGGGCGGCACACTTTTCTTGCGGACCCCTCTCCCTATGGAATCCAGCCCAGCGCTGATTAGTCTGGGGTAGGTTTGTCATTATGACAGGGGGAACCTTGCCGTGTGTACCCCTGTTAAAGTGCCAATCCTCCCGACTGGTTTGCCCAGTGCTGGTTGTGTGAAAATTGGGGTGACCCAATGCAAATTTTTTCCTAATTTTCGTGCAACCAGCAGTAGGCTGGCAGCAATAGGGTTAATAGTGATGCTGCTGTCTTTTCCACTCCTGACCCATGGCTTGTTAATCAGATCTGCATACATATCTCTGCCTGTCCTGACCTCTGGCTTGCATAAAGGATTCTGCTGTATTCTCCTGCTCCAGATCTTGGCCTGTTTATTACTCTGCATTAACCGCTGCATGTCTGGTTCTGAGTTCTGCTGTTAACATTCTGTTTGCTCACTAACTTCTAACATGTTCTGTCCACTCCACTGGGCAAGTACCAGATCAACAACCTTTAATACCCAAGCTTAAGTCCTGGGGCAACTTAGTACTGTGGAATGCATCAAGTTTCTTTTAAAGGGGGCTGGTAAAAGTGACTATCTTCAGATGCAGATCTAGCAGTTCAGGAACTCATGCTATTCTTCCCTTAAGATTACCACCAGCCCAAAATAAATTTTGGACCAGGGACATGCAAGCTACTAAACCATCTGTTTGCTTAGATTCTGGTGAATCAAATACAAGTCTTGACAGGTGGTCCAGGACTAATACACGCAGGAGGCAGTGCTAGAAGATATTGCCAACACCATTCAAGTTATCTCTCTTTCAGTGGAAGAATATTAGTTGAATCTACCTGACAGATTTTTTGACCAGAAACTTTTAGGAATTTCAGGGATAGCTGTAAGCTATATTTCCAACTCAGTCCAATCTCTTCGAGTACTGAAGAGCAGTGTGCAAGGATTGTAAAATCATACTACAGCAAGATCCACAGACCTGGGCTTCTGGACTTGATCTTAGCAGCTTTTCTGTTTTCAGATGACATCTTCTTCAGTGCCCTAGGGCTATTATATGGTGACCCTGATAGACAAGCTACAGCAGAATCTCATCTCTGTGCTCTTAGGCAAGTTCATAAATCCACTGAGGAGTACTGTTTGGAATTTTATAGGTGGTCTGTGGACTCTGAATGGAATGACCCAGCTTTCCATAGCCAATTCAGAATAGGACTCACCGACAATATTAATGATGCCTTAATCCAATTTCCTGTTTCCAAAACTTTGGAATCTTTAAAGAGCCTGTCTATTCATAGAGACAGAAGATATAAGGAACGCCACCAAGAGAAAGAATCATTTGATGTGTCCATTCATTCTTTCTCTATACCCTCTAATAGGGACAGTCATGAACCATGCAAATTGATTCCTGCCATCTCATCGTAAGAAATTATCAGGAATAGTTCCCTATGGTTAAGCCTTTACTGTTTCGGTGAGGAACATTCAGTACAGGAATGCCCTAAGAAGTCGAAACTCTTCAAGGACTAGGGAAAGATGGGGAGCTCTTCTTATTCGAGCTATCAACTCTCTACAGATTTCTGAAATTTCTTTCAACAGTTATCATCAGACAATGACATCATGGAAAACAGTACACATCTAAACACTCAAAAGCAGAGAACAGTGTGTAAATCAAATTTATATTAAGCAAGATTGAAAGAACACAAAAATGACATTGAGCATTCATCTGGGAGGTTGGTAGCAGGAGGTGCTGAACCATTTTTTCAAGGAGGAAAGAGAGAGAAAATAGAAGAGAGGATTAGAAAGTAAATTCAGATGAAGAGGCGGTGTGGCATGGCACTATGACAAAAGGATTAAGAGATAAGGGACAGAATAGAGAAGAAAGAGAGAGGGAGGAGATGAGGGAGAGGCAGAAGGGTAGGAACCAGGAGGAACAGGACTAAGAGATTAGGTAGTTATATTAAGAAGGGTATTTGAATATGAAAATGGGAAGTCCATGGTGTTTATACATTATTGATTGATTCAGATGTGTTTTTAAAAATGACAGTCCTATATTCCATTTTGCATGTGTACCAGATTCTGTGAATGATTGTCTGTAGCGTTGGAGCAGAGGGCTATTTGACATAGGGTAGTTTAAGCAACGACAATACCTCTGCAACATTAAGGAGTCTCTGTATTCATAATGAATGGATTAAGGACAATGATTTTTGGATTACTTCTTTGATTGGACCACATTATCTCCTTGGTCTGTATTTACAAAGACTTTTTAGACGAGGCTGAAACTGAGCATCAGTTTAATTCATGGACTTGGTTTTATCCCACAAGTTGTTTACCATGAAGCTTTGAAGTTTCTAGATTGTTTCTTTACATTATGAGTGATAACTCATATATTGTAGTGTAATGCATCAGGTTTACAATTATTTTGATAAATATTGTTATATTTACCTCTACTATACTCAATCATTTAATTTCCAAATTAAAATTATATATCATAATCTTACGAAATCTTATCAGAAACTTACCTCCCCCTCTCTTTCACCCTGCCCATATTTGGCAGGCAAACACACACTTTCTCAGGAAGCGCAGATACATAGAGTTGTTTACAGCTGAAGCTATGTGTCTAGACATTTTCATCTGATGGGCAGTAGCAAACAGGATCCCAAGTGGTAGGAGCAAGAACCTGGGGGAGAACTTGATATTGATTTGCAAAAATTGGGATGCAAAGTGTATACTACATACAAGGATATTTTATGTTCCGATTTCCCCAGCTTGATCCCTAGGATGACTCTTGTAAAAGGACCTGTGACTATGCCTCACATGTGCAAGCTATCCTCTTATTCTGTTCTCAAATACACTCACTATAAAACTTCCACTTTTATGCTCTTTTCCTTACACAATGTTGCCTTACTCAGTCTTTTGACCACACTAAATAACACTTAAGCTTTACAGAATTATTTATCCAATAACCACTGTATCTCAGTAGTACATCTCAGTATATATGCATTATAAATAACCAATACTCACAACATATGTAAGTATTTAAATCAAAGTATTTTACTGTTAACAAAGAAAAGCTTGCATTCACAGTTCACACATATATCATAACGTTTTTCAACATAACATAGTATATTGTAGTACAATCAGGGGAATAGGTACTATCTTCTTGGTGCACAGAAACAGTAACCACACAAGTCCAGAGGTTTCTGGATAACAGCCACAGCCAGTTTATTCACTAGCTTGTAAACAAAATAAAATATAAACAAAATTCTTGCCGCCTGGCTACTAGCTAATACATTTAGCAAGACCTTCTCTCAGAACTACAGCATAATATTTCTCACTGCAGCAGAGTGTCTCAGGAAGCAACTCACCTCCTCCCCAGGTCTGAGATACTAGTTGCATATCCCAGCTGTCTTTTACAGGCACCTCCCAGGTGCATCTCTTAATCAGTCTGTTTTAAATACAAACGACAGGAACCTGGGACTTATGTATCTGCCATTTACCACTTGCCCAGAGCTTCTATCACAATATCCAGATATAATTAACTCTAGGTTCACCACCTTTATTCCTTACACTATCCTTGCTTTATATATGTATCCTTAATTAGTATTTATAATATTGATTTAACGATCACAGATAGCAGACAATAGTTACACAGTTTTATATATATATATATATATATATATATATATATATATATATATATATATATATACATATATATATATATATATATATACATATATATATATATATATATATACATATATATATATATATATATATATATATATATATATATATATATAAATTGTTAAATCCACATTGCAAACAAATATAGCTTTATATATATATATATATATATATATATATATATATATATATATATATATATATTATCAATGATACATATCAAATCCCTGCATCTTGGATCTAATTATTTATCTGCAATTTAGGGAGCATTCCTGTAGTATAGAATTTTTTCCTGTAGCTCTGTGTAGGTTTTCTGTAGTATAGTGTATTTTGTGTAGTGCAGTGTATCCCTATATAATATATATTTTCTGTAGTGTAGTGTAGTATAATATATTATCTGTAGTGTAGTGTGGTATGCGCAGTTGTACTATGTACGTGTGCGCGCGTGCTCGTCGCTCTGTTGGTGCAGATTTTTGTAGCTTAGGGTTTGATCAATAGTGCAAAAATTAAAGGTGAGATGGGATCAGCCTTGTTGTGTACTATTGGAAATAAGAAAATGGGGAGAAGTGACTCCATTGGCCAATACTTTTGCTCTTGGAGATTTGTATAGAGCCAATATGATTAATGCACCATTATTATTGATCGTTGATTATGCATAGGAATTGAGTGTACAAGGTCAACAGCCTGTCTAGTGTTGTTTAAGGTCTGGTGGCCCGGGATAAACCCAAGCTAATCTGGGTGGACCAGGGAGGGAAGGAGGGAATTCAGTTTATTTGTTAACATTTTAGCTTAAGTTTTTAGATCTACATTTAGTAATGGTATTAGTCTATATTTGGAGCAGGAGGTGGGTTCTCTGAGATGACAACAATAATGGCCAAGGTCATCACAGCATAAAGCAAGATTCCAATTTTTTATTTTAAAATCGGTCATGGGGGAGGCGAGTACATTGGCCAATCTTTTGTAAAATTGGGGGCTTCCTCCATAATGTCAGTGTTCAGAAGGGCACGGTCAGCATTTGAAAGGTGTGGGAAAGGAAATGAGGATAAAAACTTCCATAAATCCTGCTCTCATGGCAGGTAATCTCTTGAGCAGGTAGTTTCTTAGCAGCCCAGCCTCACATCTTGCCTCTAATGGTAGCCTTATGGGCTTCTTACAGGACACCTGATGCAATGTAGTACAAGGTATGAAGTTCAAAATATTCTGGTATGGCATTTTTGATCTCATGATAAGTCATCAATAAAAGAGAGTCATCAAGAAGCCATTGACGAGATAGCGGGATTATTTTTATTATTATTATTATTATTATTATTATTATTATTATTATCGTACATTTCTAAGACTCCACAGTGCTCCACAGCGCTGTACAGTAGGGAAGACAAGGACATACATAAAACAGGAAATATGTAAAACAAGAACAGACAAGGCAGACAAAATAAATGGAGACATGAATACAAAGGGTATGGAGGACCCTGCTCATTAGAAAGTTTACATTCTAAAGGGAAGAGGGCACAGTTGAAAGAAGAGGAGCGAGTGTGGCTCAAAGTGGAGATTGGGATAGTTGTGAGGATGCATAAGTGTGAATAGTGTTATCGAGGATAAGGTCACCTCTAAAAAAGAGACGAGTTTTCAAAGGGCATTTAAAGATTTGAAGGCTGTGGGAACCTCTGATTGAGCATGATAGGGAATTCCATAAATGGGGAGCAGCATGGGAGAAGTCTTGTAAGCGGGAGTGAGAGGAGGTTATCAGAGACGAGACAAGACGCAGGTCCGAGGTAGATCTAAGATGAAGGAAGTGAGAGTATTTTGATATGAGATTTGATATGTATGCAGAAGTATTGTTGAGGGCTTTGTAGGTAAGGGTGAGTAACTTGAATTGGATTCTGGAGTTCACAGTGAGCAAGTGTAGGGATTTGAAAAGTGGTGCAGCATATGTGGGGCGGTGAGAGGTGAAGATCAGTCTTGCAGCAGCATTTAGGATGGATTGAAGTGTGGATATATGGGTGTCAGGAATGCCAGATAGCAGGAAGTTGCAATAGTCAAGACGGGAGATAATGAGAGACTGGATAAGAGTTTTGGTAGCATGTGGAGTAGGAAAAGGGCATATTCTGGCAATGTTTTCAAGGTAGAGTCGACAGGACTGGGAAAGAGTGTGGATATGAGGACTAAAGTAGAGTGCAGAGTCAAGTGTGACAACAAGGCAGCGGGCTTGGGAGACCGGGGAAATTGTGATGTTATTGACAGTGAGGGAAATTTGAAAGCAGGTGGTGACTCTGGCAGGAGGTAAGATAATAAGTTCTGTTTTGGACATTTTGAGCTTTAGGTAGCGTTGGGACATCCGTGTGGAGGTAGCTACACAAGATAGTATAGAAGTAGTGAGGTCAGGGGAAGAGATATAGATCTGGGTGTCATCAGTGTAGTGGTGGAATTGGAGGACGAATGAGCGAATTAGTGCCCCAAGATAAGAGGTGTACAATGAAAATAGTAAAGGGCCAAGAACAGAGCCTTGTGGGACCCCAACAGATAGTGGGAGTGGAGGGGAGAATTTGCCAGAGGTAGAAACACTAAAGAAGTGGTTTGATAGGTAGAATTGAAATAATCAGGTCAAATATGATGTAAACTCCTGCATGATCTTTCCAAGTGGAAAGATCCTGACATCAGTAACTGTTTGTGTGAGAGTGAGAGGCAAAGATTATATCAATGCGAGACTAACTTAGATGTGGGACCGAATAGCGTGTAAAGTATTTAGCATCTGCGTTTTTAAGGCGCCAGGCTATGAATACATTTCAAAAGAGATTGTGAGTCCCTCAAGGGGGTGATAGGATCTCTCTCACTGGTGCATGTAGACGTCTTATCCAGAGTCAGATTTAATACTGCATTGAAGTTCCCAGCCATGAATATATGACTTTGTGCAAGGCACACAATGCATATAAACGGTTCTGTAAAAAAGTTATCTTAGGTGCAAAAAGAGAGATCAGTAAAATTTGTCCAGAGCGAAGGGTGCCGAACAAAATCAGATAGCAACTGTCTGGATCGGAATATGATTTAATCAAAAGGAAAGGGACTCTGTAATGTATTGAAATTGACATACTTCATTTATTGCAGTCCGCAGATGCAAAAAATGTTTGAATGTATTGCTTACTTTGGAGACAAGTATGTTGACTCTTCATATGTCTGTCAGGCCTCTCTCTCCTGCAGGCATCCAGGACCACCGCCCTTTTAGTGGGTGAGTTCAGACCATTGACAGGAGCAGGATGGGGAGGGAAGATGGTGTGCTCCAATTAAAACATCATGGTCTCTCAGGACACTGGGTTTTGTGAAGGGCCTACATCCAGGTGCCGAAACTAGAGAGGAGTGATAGTGTCCAGAGTCACAGAACAAGTTGTTCAGAGAGGCTGCAAAACAATACAGGAGTGCAGCAATCTGGTATGCAGTTATTTCTCAAACAGCAATCTAGGCACCCTATAAGTAGCAGACTATGAGAAAGGTCAAGTGATCCGGAGATGCTGTTGGTATCTTTTTCTGTTCCGATAAGCACCTTCTTCAGGGTCATGAGGCAATGGCAGTAGAGGATGATGCAGGGGTGGCAGCGATTGCAACCCTCAGAGTGAAGGTAGGGTTCCTCAGCTGTTCCACCTCACAGCATAAGAAACGTGAGGCATGTGTACAGTGGGGTTGAGCTTGCAGGTGAGTACTGAGTATCTGGGCACTACAGGCGTATCAGAGTCCCAACCATGGCCAGTCAGAGGGCAAATGAAAGATCAAGTACCATAGTCAGGGTGCAGCAGTCAGTCATTTGTGCTAATGGCCACCTTATAGGCCGTTAACACACCCCTGAGTCAATGTACAGGTCAGATTTAGGTGCCAATTGCTGGAGTTGAGCAGGTCAGATTAGTGCTGGGAGCAATAGTAAAAGGGAGCATGGGTACCCAGCACCGCTCAGGTCCTCAGATTGGAGAGAGGAAGTACAGGCTTCAGTATTTAAAGCGCACTGTAGAGCATGGAGATTGTCTCGTAGTGCAGAAAGCCAGTTGTTTGAGGTAGAGGAGACCCCTAGATGGCATTAGATATTGTTAGAGGTGAATACAGCAAGGCAAAAGCACATCCATCAGCTTCAACTCACAAGCCACGCCCCTCAAAAAATCCTTTTGACACCATTCATTCTCCTACCACCGCCCAAGTGGACAGTGGAGCAGAAGGAAACTTCATTGACCTAGAAGTCGCACAAAGATTTAAAATAGTCACTATACCTTTGAAAACTCCACTCCTAATTTCAGGTTTAGATGGAATTTGTTCTCTAGAGGACCTATTAGGCTTAAAACCGCCTTTTTACTTTACAGGTGGGATGCCTACATCATGAGGTTATTTACTTCTGTAGTGTTTGGTCTTCAAATTTTCCCTTAATATTAGAGTTCCCGTGGATGTTCCAACAAAATCCACCGATTAAACAAATGTAGAATATATCCTTGGCGAATAATGAAAGTATAGAATGATTACATGAAAGGAGTGGTGGTCTTAAATATAATGTGTACTTATGAACATAAAAGTGAAGATCAATTTATTTGTGTACACACAGAAATAGCAAAATAAATGAAATTGTAATCCTGTCCTTGCCAGGACGGTAATAAACTATACAGACAGATAGCATTATAATTCGTAACTCAAATGAAGAACAAGATATATAGCAACAGCATGTAAAACAAACATACTTTCTCACCAGAAAATGTTAATCTTGCTTAGCAGTACCTCGTGGTTATAAATCAACAGGTAGCAAGGTCAAAACTATACTTGTAGACAGGGTTATTCAAGTCTCAATGCTATGAGTAGGCTTGTACTTTATGTGAGGGACTTGTAGCAAAACAAGATACTCTGTAGATAAGGAAAAGCAGAGTTTGACAGATTGACTGGTCACATGGACAAATCACTCGCTGGGGTAAATTGTGCTCGCAGTCTTGCATTTCACTCCCAGTAAGAATGGCTTTGTCTGTATCCATTACTGCTGCTTATCTGGATTTCTTGGATGTGTTTTGTAAACAAGCCACAGATTCACTGCCCCCCCCCTTCATTGGACACGCAGAGACCTTCCAATTGCTTCTTCCAGCTCCAATCAGCTCCCAGAGAGACTCCTAGAGACTTCGGTTACCAAGTTTAATTTCTTGTTACCGTGACAGGTATGCTTTGCTCTAACAGACAATACACTGCAGGATATGTGGAATATAAATACCCCAAAGAACAAATAGGAAAGAAATAAAGTATTCAATGCTTGTCACCTGTTAATGATATATTCATAATGACAAAAAGACACCCCACCTGTAGCTGGAGCAAATGATATACGACAGAAAAACACGTGCCTTTAAGATGCCCAAAGCTTGAACCGGATGCTGCTGCATACGCTTGAGCTTGAAACGCCCTTACTGTACATTGACTATGTACATACACACAGTCCCCTCTCCTTTGTGCCCCTGAAATCGTAGGCTGATGTAGTTGTCCTTTGCGCTCCAAGATTAATTGAATGTTGCTGCATTCACCTCCTTTTGGAAGTACTGTTACACGCAAGGTGTAGAATAACAAACTAGAATGTGAACTGCTGGTACTTTCTAATAGAAAATATATTATATAAATTTTACTGGTGAGGGGACATTTAAGGTATAATTATCACAACTTATTGACAATTAACTTACACTTCAATAATATGTTTCTCAAGGGAGCTACAAAAACCTTTAGGAAGGAAAATTAAAAATAAAAAAAATGCTGATGCCAGGACATACCATATTATCTTGTTAATACCTTCTTTTTCTGATATTGATATTCCTGATACAAGACAAACATCAAAGACGCAAGGTACAGATCATACATTCTCTTGCTTATGATCAGACTACTAACTAATCATGCTAATAAAGAACATCACACAAAGACTATGAAAAAACATATCTCACAAAAACTGAAGCCCGATGACTCTACATAGACTCAGCAACCATTTCTTGCATACATCATTAAATACCATGGACTAGATTTACTAAGCTAATCTTCATGATCCGTCTTAAGTTATATGGCTGGATACCTCTACACATAAGCAGCAGTAGTAACCACATCACCCCTATATATATAAATCCAGTGCACATATATCTGTACATCTCATATGATAAAAATGGCATTTATGCATGTGATGTAAACATTGTTGTACAGTGCTAGGCACCAAAAATTAATAAGGACATAGGAGAACTAGAGAGGGTTTAGAGGCCGGCAGCCTCATTAATAAAGCAAATTGAAGAGTTAAATTGTAGAAACAGTATATAAAAACTAGGTTTGTTTACTTTGTAAACATGGCACCATAGAGATGACTTCATTATTATGTATAAATATATGTAAGGTCAATACAAAGATTTGTCTTACATAATTTTCATAGCAAAGATCATATAGAATATAGGGATCCATCAATTGCAAATGGAAGAAAGATGGTTTTACTATCACATATGAAAGGTTTCTTTACTGTAAGTGTGGTCAACTGAAATCCTTACCACATAAGGTTGCAATTGCAAATTCACTAACTGAATTTTGAAAGTGAATCTGATTTTCTTGCAAGAAATGTGTAGCAATAATTGAGAGAGAACATTATGCAGGTTATTGATATAGGGAATTTATTCAATTGTCATTGTTGGGGTCAAGAAGGATTTGTCCCCCTGTGAGTCTAAACTGCAAATTATCACAATGTAGGTTTTGTTTTGCCTTCCTCTGAATCAATGCAATTAGAGTTTATTAAAGATGTAACTGTTTTTTTCTCATGCTTAGCTATATTTATATAGTTCAGAGTCTTTAGAGCTTTTCAACATGTTTGATTTGGTAACTTTGATTTTACAGCTGACAAATATCAAAGATCAATTCATAAGAACTATTTTAAAAAATGTTTGGTACTGATCTGCTAATCTATAATTTTAACTTTAGACATGCATTCTTACTAGTGATTCAATATAACTTTGTCCAGTTTTGTTTGGCTAAGTGTAATACTTTTCCTTTACTAGTTTTATAAATCTTTTCTTAGGCAACTGGTTAATTTATCTTCATTTATAAACTCTCATCTGCTCAATCTCATTTCTTTACCTATATTTTTATGAGATGAGATATTTCCAATCTCAGTATCACTGCAAGTGACATGGCAATATTCAGGGGCATGTATCTTGCTTTCTGTTTCCCTAGAGGTACCGCAAGCCTCAGCTGGCAGTTCTCCGATGCTGACAGAGCAGCACTACTTGGTATTGATAGCCTCGTCTGGCTGCAGTAATAGGAACGTTAACCTAAACTTGTATGGTTTCCATCACTGCTCTACACTTAGGAGCCTCCATCCATCTCTGTGCCACTCGTCAATAATGCTGATGGACCCTCCAGACACTTATCAATATTTAACTCTCTCTCCCATTGACTCAGCAATTACCCAGTAATTGATTTAAGATTGATTATCATCAGGATAACATTTTAATGTTGATAACTATCAGAATGTGAAATTATTTGTCTTTATAGACCTGTTTTCTCCACTGATTGATGTTCTTAGGGTTAATGAGGCGTGTAAAAGCAACATATTCTTTAGAATGAGCTGTGATTCATCTTTGCTCTCAGTAGTTTTTAGCTTTTCATGGCTGGTTTTAGAACTGTGTACAATATATAAATGTGGTTCATCCTCTGTGTCCGCATAGTGGTAGTGATAATCAGTTTCTCGTCTGACCCTATATCCTGTTGCAATTCTATTTGTGTACTGTATGTACTGAAATGAAACCCCAAAATGAATACAGCCCACAAACTATAAGAGTTTACATGGCACAGTCTGTATTTTTTGGTTAATGTAATCCTACCACACAATAAATAATACATAGCATTTCAAATTTATTACTTTGATTATATATACACATATCTATATCTATATCTATATCTATATTTATATCTATATATATATATATATATATATATATATATATATATATATACACACACACACACATATATCTGTTCACGCACACACACACAAACACACACATACACAGTGGTTGAATTTGGACAGTATGCAGTGGTATATTATGCTGTCTCCTACTGGTTTGAATGTAAAATTATCAAATTCCGTTCACTTACATTCTCATTACATTTTCCATACTACCACATGTAGATTTCCATATCGCCATATAGCAATCCAATAGGCTGAGATAAATAAACAGGTATCATGAGACCTGTACCTTGAAGACTCCTGTTTACTGTGGCAGGAGAATGCATTGTTGCTAAGGTGCCACTGAGCATCTCATGAATGGTAGGTTTCAGGTGAGAAATGGAAATGTGAAGTTTTGCTGGTTTGGGGATGTGGATTTAGACTAAAAAAAATGAAATCTTTGACAAAATACCCAACTTCAAAACATCAATTTCTACATGATATTGTTATGTTGTAGATGCATAGAAGTGTCATGGATCACCTTGGCAGGGGCCATCATTTTTCCCACAGCTTAAATTAATATAACATGGACAAGAAAACTGAGCAATTTCCACAACCAGCAATAAAAAGTGTAGTGGAACACAGTTCAATCACCTTCCAATTTAATGGAAATCTATACACTTTTTATGCTTTTGTAAATGTTCAGTAACAATAAGTTATTCTGCACAGAGAACTACATGTTTCTCTATATATGCATTTATTAATGAGTGGGAGTTAGCATACTGACTTTCCTGACAAGTTGAATAAACTATTATATCTAATCTAAAGAAGTCAACATTGCCACCCTGTGGCTAAATAGGTACTATCAAACATCTTTTGAGTATAGGGCTATATTTTAGACCCTGTCGTGAAGGGCTGGATGCTATACAAAGAATGTCATCACAGCAAATCCACTCAGGACAGAACAATTAATAAATTAATCACCCTCCCAGGACACACATAGGACCGATCTATTCAGAACAAATAATATATACATCTAAATAGGATATACATTTAACCTGGACACACAAAACATCCGTCCATCCAATACACTAGTAACACCCATAATATTTACTGTAAATCTCTGCAATCCAGCCTTACAATTCCTTTACTGAGAAGCATTATTGAAAAGAAATACACTCTGGACCAGCATGGCAAATGAACACCAGACACTAGAGAAGAAAGTTTTCGGTATTGGGTTGCTTTGAATTTTTTCATGCCTTGGACTAAGTTACCTCTGTCGGATCTCCTTCTGTTACTAGTGGGTCCACCAGCATCCAATGGTATGGGCAATCCAATCTTTTATAATTTTCTCTATTCAGCTATTGGCTGATCATTTGACACTTACCCTCATTATCTAAACTATTTAAGGAAATGTTTTAGCAAAACAGTGCCAGCTCTTCATGTCCTATAGCTTGCTAAGCTGCTGGAATATTTGGCTTCTCTGAAACCTGGTATCCTATATCTGTGTCTATTAGTATCCTGATATCCTGTATCTGCTGTCACTCACCGGACTGTTAGTGCCTCTAGGTTGGGACATGGGTCTCTCTCGCTCCTGCTGGCGCCTCTCCTGAGCCGCGGCCGTCCTCCATCTTGACTAAGATTGTGCATGTGCAGAAACCCTGAACTGTTAATACCTCGCCTCTAGTCTCATTGGTTAATTAATCACCTCTCAGTACTTAAGGCACCTGTTGCCCTATTACCTTTGCCTGTTCTTGGTTCTCATTCCTTGAGACTCTGAGGTGTTTCCTGCTTCTGCTCGTGTTATCCGTTTGCTCTGGACAAGTCTACCAAGTCTCCTCTCCACATCGGTAGTAGAACTTACCCGCTGCAGACTACTCTCTCTACCTCCGTTACCTGCCTGCTTCTGGACAAGTCTCCTTCCCAC
Source organism: Mixophyes fleayi (assembly GCF_038048845.1). Lineage (NCBI taxonomy): Eukaryota > Metazoa > Chordata > Amphibia > Anura > Limnodynastidae > Mixophyes > Mixophyes fleayi. The sequence goes on along the minus strand of NC_134409.1, from coordinate 51,793,768 downwards.
ATCGGTAGTAGAACTTACCCGCTGCAGACTACTCTCGCTACCTCCGTTACCTGCCTGCTTCTGGACAAGTCTTCTCTCCACATCGGTAGTAGAACTTACCCGCTGCAGACTGCTCTCTCTACCTCCGTTACCTGCCTGCTTCTGGACAAGTCTCCTCCCCACATCGGTAGTAGAACATACCCGCTGCAGACTACTCTCTCTACCTCCGTTACCTGCCTGCTGCTGGACAAGTCTTCTCTACATATCCGTGGTGAAACTTACCAGCTGTAGACCATTCATGTTTTCTTGTGATATAGCTACTACTCTGTATGGTACCTATTAGCTGGACTAAAGTCTACAAGTGCCTCTGTATTGTAGCTGCAAGTCGCTGACTCTTCTACTATATTTTTGATTAGTCTTTGCCTAACATTATCCAATTATCAAGTACTGGCCTGCTATATGCTACCTGCGTGCTAAGGCACTTGGACTCTTTCCTCATTTTATCCTGTTTACTAAACTGCTGTACCATCACAGTTCCACGGTGCCAAGACTCAGCATTTATACTATTGACATTCCTTTCCTCTATTCTACTGTATGGTTCCACTGATTCACCACACTACCCAGAGGTCCGCACTTCTGGTAAGTGTAGCTACACCTGGTGAATTCTGGGTAAAACTCCTAGTGCCCGTGACATCTGCATTCATCATGTCCTGGTATCCAGCATCACATGCTTCTCAGCTAATCCTGGTATCCTGTATCCGTGTCTATTCATCAGGTCCTGGAATCCAGCGTCATATGCTTCTCAGCTAATCCTGGTATCATGTATCCGTGTCTATTCATCAGTTCCTAGAATCCAGTGTCATATGCTTCTAAGCAAATCCTGGTATCCTGTATCTATTGGTATCCTGGTATCCTGTATCTATTAGTATCCTAGTATCCTGTCTCCATGTTTATTCATAAAGTCCTGCTATCCAGTGTCATAGGCTTCTCAGCTAATCCTGGTATCTTGGTATCAAGTATTCATGCCTATTCATCAATTTGCTCCTATTCTACTGATCCTGGTATCAAATACTACTAGCTTCTAAACAAATTCTGGTATCCTGGTATTGATGATCCATTAAAGTTCAGCAGATCCTGGTATCCTGTGCTGTTTGCTTCTTAGCTTATCCTGGTAACTTGCTATCCAGTATTTGTTCCTATTCTGGTCACTCCTTATCAGTTATAACATCTTCTACTGTGAGTCTCGCCTGGTAGCCATTCGAAGGACAGAGATCTGCGGGGTTAAGCAGCAAAGCCCAAACCTCCTTTCGGGGGTCCTGGGCAAAAACCTTCATCTTGTTAGACTCCATGGTGAGTGGAGTCACACCAAGCAGACTGCAAAGAGTTCAAGCCACCCCTGTGAATTTCATGACAATTTTTCATGACAAATTTTCATGACAAATTTTCATGACAAATGTAATTGTGAGCCACCAGTATGTGGCTTATGATTACATTTGTAGTAATGGAGCCCTGCATTTTGGAGCCCTGCCTCCAAAAAATAAATATTATTTTCCAGAAAACTTTGTATATATACATAAACAGTATGGGCCTGATTCATCAAGGTACGTATCAGCCGATTTTGAGCGTATTGTATGCAAAATCGCTCAGCACATGCCCAGAACCAGGACATATGTCATTAAACGCAGCCCTGTCTTTTCCTTCTTCGAACTCAAAGGACACTTTCTACAGCCTACGATTTCGGAGAGTGAACAGGGTGGGGAAGGGGTGTTTTGCTGTAGTCAAGTTACAGTAAGGGAATGCCAAACTCAAGCACACGAGGCAATGTCCTAATCCAGCTCTAGGCATGTCCAATTTACTTGTTTTTCTGCTGTATCTCTTGCTCCAGCTACAGGGTTAGTCTAAGTCCTGAGTACCTGTGATAACCTGTATCGTATGCATGTTCTGAGTAGACTTTAAGACATTACTTCATGGGAATTTTTTTTTTTTTTTGCTATTTTATAATGAATGTCTTTATTATTAACTGGTAGCATTATTTCTACATATATTTTTGTGTGCGTTCTTTTGACAATTTTAATCCACATAGGTTTTGGATCTATTGGGCAGTGTCTGGTGTAGAGGAGCACAGCAGACCTATACCTGAATTCTACAGCACACGTATCGTGAGATCCATCCCTTGATGAATTTGGTAGTGTACAGAGCTGATTTATATGCGTTTTAAAAGAAATGCAGGTTGTGCTCAGTATGCATGCTTTGATGAGACAGGCCCTATGGGCCTGAGTCAGTAAGGAACTTAGGCAAGAAATTGAGTAAGTTTTCTTACTTAAGTTTTCTGGACAAAACCATGTTGAAATGCAAGGGGTGTAAATTAGTTTATTATTTTGCACATAAGTTAAATTCTGGCTGTTTTACATGTAGCACACAAATATCATCTTTAAATTTCAGTGTACAAATAAGCTTTAAAGTATTTGTGTGCTACATGAAAAAATAGCCAATATTTAACTTATGTGTAAAATATTAAACTCATTTACACCCCTTGCATTGCAACATGGTTTTGTCCAGAAAACTTAGGCAAGAAATTGAGTAAGCTTTCTTACTTAAGTTCCTTAATGAATCAGGTCCTATATGCTTATGTGAATAGGGGCTAATTTAAAAGTAGACTTATTTGTGCTCTGAACATATGTAAGAAAGGAAGCACATAAAAAAAGCAATGTGGCATGGATATGTTGAGTCGGATGCAACTCAAGATGCATGCAGCACAAAAAGCAGTAGCATTTGCATCAAGTTTACATGTGTAAGAAATAGTGTAAAGATATGGCTTGAAAGTGTTAATTGTAAATGCTAATTTGGCATTGCCATATTTGTATACTAATATAAATAATGTAATGAAGAGTCTAATACACAAGAGAGAATATTGTGTTGGCAGTTATTAATAAATGTAAAAGTCACCTTTTCAATGGAAAATTAATTACATACAAAAACAAAATGATTTAAATTAAATACAAATATTGGCTGTTTTTCCCTTTAAAAATCAAATGGGAATCTTCTTACCTTCATTAATCCAAATTGAAATGTCAAGTAAGAAATGAGAATAGATGTCTGAGACTTAATATGATATATCCGCCATTCAAATTATTTAAGTACTATCAGCTGAAGAGGTTAATACACAAGCAGCCAATCAGAAGCAACTTGATCAGTGGTAGGCAACAGGCGTCCTGCCTTCAATTGTGGCTTCCCAGCCGGCTGCTCCCCATCTTATTCTCTGGTTTGTTAAAGAACAGAATATGCAGATGGGGGCAAAGGGGACAGGCAATTTCCGCGACACAGAGATATGTTTCCAGATTCACAAAGCTTAATGGCATATTAAGTCCAATGTTAAACTTATAACTAGGATTCCCAGTGGGAGTAATGCACTACATTTCGTTGCAGTGTGATTGCATTAAGCATGCATAAGCAGGAAGATAGAGTTAAATGTTACCTCTTTTTTATGTAGGGCTGTTTCTTTTAGGCATTGTTCCTTACATTGTAGGTTGCAGGGTTGCACATGCGGCCTTTGAAAAATATGAGGTTGCCACTCACTTAACTAGATAGTGCTGTGATAGTCATCATAACCATCATTGCTTATTGTTCTTCCAGCCCTCCAGCGCCTGCCAGAGAAATGCCTACTAAAATGCATATCTGCAGATGTTTCCATGTCTACTGTGTTGCAATTACATAAATGCACCATTACTGAGTCCCTGTTGCACAGCTTCAGGGGTAAGGGGAGGCACGTCATGATATGTAAAAACTATTTGGAAGTATGCATATACATTTTTTATGTGCATTACAGAAATGTGTATCCTGTACAAAAACAACAACCACCAATTCAAACTGAGCCCCATAATATCTAATATTTATAAATAAAAGGGCACCTATTACCCCAATTTATGGGCAGCTCGGTAATTGTAAAGTGTTAATGTAACAGGATAATTGCATTGAAGAGCGTATTACTTTTTTAGTTTGTTTACCTTCATCAGTTATGCAAAGTGTTTAAAATGGGCTCTACTCTGCCTGCTTTTTAATGTGATTGGCCCAAGAAAGGATAGAAATAATGGGATGTTCTGGATTGGAGAGGAGGACATAGTTGTGCTGCGCTTACTGATCTGGTACAGGCCTTTCCAGCTCACAACGAATAAGCTGCACTCAAAGGTTTTCTCTCCCCACCCCTTTTTAAATTATTCTCTATGCCTTTAATGCAATGGCAATATAAAATCCCTTTAACTTGCATTGCACAGTAAACTGTCTTCATTGGTAATGAAAGTGTTACACTCAGCGACTGTCACCTCTGTTGAATAAACAGCAGAGGATAAGATGTATATATATTTAAAGAGATTACTCCAACTCCACAGCTCCCACAGGGAGTGACTGAATACTCATCTCAGACTGGCTCATGTTTTATTAACTCCCCTTTATGTCCTGTCTCCCCATTAAACATGACTTTTTAATTGTCCCCTGCCCTTGGCATTTTATCAGCCGTAGATAAGATTCTCCCACTTGCAGCTGGTGTGCACTTTTTTTAGTGCTGGCACGACAGGATTTACAATTTTTGCTGCCCCTGATCCAATTTTCTAAAGCACCCTATCATTGTTTCATGTCTTTTATGTTGCAGTATTAATTCCCTTGTCCTAAATTTCTGTACATGTATATAAGCATTATGAGCATAGGGACAATGATTTACATAAGTAGCATTAGTAGTTTACCAATATTAAAATACAGCAATAATGTAAGTGTAAATAGTGTTAAATATAAAAACATAGACATAGTGGGTCTGATTCATTAAGGAATGCAAAGTAAATGCAATTTGCGTTTTTTAAAATTGGAGTGAAATTGCATGCAGGTAAACCCGTGTTCAATAGCAAGAGAGGGTGTCCCCTTGACGCTCAAATATAGGATGTACTGATTCTATGGATATTAAACCTTTTATTACTTAGGTATCAAGAATCATAAATATATAAAATAGGTTGCAACCTTGATATGGGTACACAAATGGATAGACCTCTTATACAAGTGTACATATTTCAAACACATGTAAATAATTCATATAAAGGATATACATAAATGCAGGCTCATAAACCCTCAGACAAACAACCTCTTGGTTACAAATGTTAAACCATGTGGACAGAGGAAGCTGGATGGGTATGCAGAGTCCAATGCATAGATATAATAATATAATATAATAACTAGTCAGTCTCTGAGTGGATAAACAGAAATGTCCCAAACCATAGGTTTGAACTGGTGAAAAAGTTCCCAGAGTAAATGTAGAATTTTTTCTACTGTTCTGTCTAATGTAATTAAAAACATCAAGAAATCCTCCAAATGCTAAAAAAATAGGTGTTTTTTTTTAGAAGAGACAACATACTATTCCAGCGCTCATATGTTTAAAAGATCCATGTATGAAATCTGTGGACAGGTACATTGAACACTGCAAAAATCTTCAAGTGATCAACTAAGTGGCATTCAAGTTGATGTTACCACCTTCACTTTGCATCTCCAATACCTTCCATATCTCTTTATTAAAATCACTCAATATTAATCCTTCTTTAAATTTTGTTCTGTGTCTTCTCCACATCTCTAATCAGCACCCAGCACAGGACGAATTCAAAGTTAAACAGATCCTCTATTCCAAACATGCCTGAGGGAAGAATCAGTGCTTGGTGGACTAGAAGGGTTTGGGTCCAGAAAAAAGAACTTGGGTTGACTTCTTTGATATTCATGCTCCTACTCTTCTGAAAAAAATCCATGTTGAATTTTCTAATAAATCCTTGGTAGGGTGTTCTGTGCTCACCCTAAAGAGGGGTGGTATTGCCATGTGCTGGACCCTCCAGCTTACTTACTGGAGTCCAGACTCCTCTGCTCCTGCAGCTTCCGTTTTCCATTGGAATCTGCTATTTTAGATTACAGGAGTGCGCATGTACACTTCTGTCTTTTATAGTTTTCTCGATTCAACCATTGGCTGATTACTTTACACTGCCCCTCAATCCCCAGACTATTTTAGGCACCTGTTCTGGCAATATAGTGCCAGATATTCATGTCCAGTTAGCCTGCTAGCTGCTGGGTTGTTTGGCTCCTGTTAACCTGTGTTTTTTTTACTTGTGTATCCTGGTATTCTGTATCCATTGCGATTCAGCAATTCCTGTTATCCGGTACAATATGTTTCTCATCAAATCATGGTTTCCTAGTATCCTGTCTCCATTCCTATTCAGCAGACACTGATATCCAGCGCTATATGCTTTTCAGCTAATCCTGGCATTTAGCCTAGTGGCTAAATCTTAGCATAGAGCTTTAGATCTACGTTAAGTAAAGAGATTGGTCTAAAACCAGAACATTTTTGGGTTTCGGTATCACAGTGATGTTGGCGCAAGTGGTAGCTGGGTCAAAGCATGTCCTCTCCAGATTTTTTTTGAAAAGGGACATCAGATATGGGGAGAGAGTCCCGGCAATTTTATTGAATACTGGGCAGTAAAGCTGTCTGTCCCAGGGGCTAATGAAGGTTTAAAAACTTTATATCACCCAGGACAGCATCCAAAATAATATCAGTGTTCAGAAGGGAAAGTTGCGGGAGGGTGAGTTTTGGGAGGGGAGTGTCAGCCAAATATAGCTCAAGAGAGTCTGACATAGAGATGCCCCCGGGGCTGGGAGGCAGGGAGATTATATAGGGAGGTATAAAAGTCCCTAAACTCATTGACAATATTTAAGGGGTCAAAGGTAATGGAGTTAGTGGATTTCTTGTGCAGCTATTCAATGTGAGCACAAGCACGTTTCTGTCTGGCCAGCATTGAATCTGCTTTATCAAAAAAGAGCTGTTGGAGCTTCTGCAAAAGAGAGGCAGCTCTGCACGACAATAAAATATTCAATTGGCCTTTCAGGGACTCAATCTGCAGTAATAAGGCAAGGCCGGAATTTAGTTTCTGTTGCATTAACCGGTCTGTGATATGTCATTCAAGAGAGGATAGTTCTAGGGACGTCTACTTTTTAATGTGCAAGGCTGTACTAAAAGGTTGGTCGTAAATAGTAGCTTTGTGGGCTTTCCATATGGCACCTGGAGCCACTACTGAGGAAAAGGAGAGGAAGGGGGGATTGGGAGAGGGGAATGGAGGGGAGAGTGGAAGGGAGGGGACAGAGAGGGAAAGGGAAAAAAAGAAGAGGAAGAAAAGAGTGTTGAGGCAGAAAGTGAGAGGGGGAGGAAAGGAGGGGATGGGGAGGAGGATAGGAGAGTATAAATCTCAGCTGAAAATCAGTTGTGTGTTAGGAGGTATACAAAAAGAAACAATAGAATAAAAATTGTATCAGAAAGTCATGATAGGCTAGGTGAGCTGAAAACGGTACTGAACAGGAGATCAAGTGAAGTCAGGAATGAGAAGCCACAGGCTCCAGCAGCTATAGATACTCCATCTGCAGGGACAAAATAGAAAAATAAGATAAAGAGACACCAGAGAACAGCAAGGTGGGTTAGCTTTCCGGAATGGTGTGAGGTATGGGTTGCATAGGTGCTGGATGCTGGGTCTTCGATGATCCAGACTGCTGAGCTAACATCACAGGTAGGACGTCCAAATTGGATCAGGAATCCCCAGTGATAGCGGATATTGTGCTGTCACAGAAGCCTAGTAATGGGCTGGAGGTCCTGCCATTTCTGCATGGTGGATGGTGCAAGATCCTGAAACAGCTGGATGCCCATGTGTCGGAAGGTTTGCCCCTATATGTTCTCTAGTGCAAAAACACTGCAAACGGACAATGATTTTCCATGGGGTTTGACAGGTTGTGGGCTTGGCTGTGAGAGCCCTGGGTGCATGGTCCATGGGGCAATCTGCATCAGAGAGGTCCAGTAGAATTTGAAGAAATAAGTCTTTAACAAAAGATTGGAGCTCCTATGAGGAAATGACCTCTGCAACATTTCTAATGCGAACATTGTTGCAACAAGAGCAATTTTCCTTTTGCTTCTCCTTCAAGGCCTCAACCTCCTCGTAGCAGTGAGATAATTCCTTGTTGAGTACTGTCTGTGAGCTACATAGGTTGTCTGTTTTTGTTTCCAGGGCCTCCTTTCTCTAGCCCAGAGAGGTAAGTTCAGTTTTGAAGCCGTTGACTGCTTTAGAGAGTTTGACACCTTCAAGAAGTTTGGTCATAATGGCATGAATATGTGGGTCCAGCTCAATCTTTATGGTTTGCAGAGATCCCAATGCCTCAGTGTGTTCCAATTGAGGAGAAGAGGCTTTAGATTTTGTTTAGGAAAAGTTGGCAGAGGCTCCTTTAGCAGGTTGCTTTGGTGTGTTGGATATTGTTGATTAGGAAACAATATATCATATGTCTTGAAGAATTGGGGGAGGTAGGGGAAGGTTTGGAGAGCAAAAGGGAAGTAGTGAGGGGCCACACACTAGTCTCCGTACACATCAGAAGGGTCCACCCGGATCCGGGCAGAGAAAGTAGAAGGTTAAATGTAGCGCATCAGTGGGGTGTGTGGTGCATTCAGTAGATGTGTGGCAGGATAAGTTGAGTCTCACAGCACCATCAGCTGACGGTAAGGTCGGAGAGGTTGAGGGCCCACTGTACTGAGGTGGAGTCACAATACACCGGCTAAGGACCTCCAATCCTTCTCAATACCACCTTGGGGGTCAAGAAAGTCAGGTTCATCTGTGAGGGTGAGGAAGAATTCCCCAGATACGCAAGGAGAAAATATTGCAGATGTAACAGGGCCGTGTTGAGCAGCAAGAACTGCTAGGGGCAGTGCAGTCCTAGCACAGGAATGATACAGGACAACTGGATTGTCAGAGGCAACCTGATCAGATCATGGAGAGCAGGAAAGTCACAGGGCCAAATCAGAAGTCCTGAGGTGGATGGTGGCAGGAGTATGGTACCTGGAGGAGGGGGAGGTACGATAATATAATGCAGGAGTGATGCGTGCAGTGGCCCTGTCACCGCACCACAACCCACTCCAGAAAGGATATATCTCTCGGCTACTTACAGTTAGCAGTGCAAGCGTTCTTGAGTGATGCTAACAGAGAACAAGGAATAGCAGATTTATAATGCTACAAAAGTAAAAAGTTCAGCGTGCTAAATACTGTGATTCCCCATGTGGGACAATAGAGAAGGTGCTGCAGGGAGTTAAAGATATGGGCAATAGGGGATAGCTAAGTTTTTTGTCTATCCTGTTTGAATGCATGTTCTTTTGTCAATTAAATCAATGACTCTGAATTTCCTCTTTAAACAACATTATTCCCCATTTGGTTAACCTGTTCAATAAATTTATCTTTCAACTTGCAGTTGCATCTAAATCTGCTCATTTGACCATTGGGGATATTTTCTAAGGAAGGTCTAGAATTACTACTCTTAAAATGTAAATAGGTTCTAGGATCTACTGGTTTATTATAGTGCTTAGCAATATTTTTTTATTCCTGGCCAAGAGAGTGACATGCAGGAAATTGACCATGCAGGGATTATAAGTGTGAGTGAATGTCAAATTAAACGTGTTAGAATTGAAAAAGGGGACACAAACTCGGAAGCTAGTGAAGGACCCCCTTTCCAAACAATAAAAACATCATCTATGCAATGGCCATATAGCAGCAGGTATGGCATAAAACGACCACTCTAAATGTACTGGTACTCAAAGCCCCGCCCCCATATATAGATTTGTAAAATTGGAGGAAAACCTGGTGCCCATGGCCGTTCATAGTATCTACAGTAAGAAAGTGGGGATAAAAACAAAATAATTATGTGTGAGAATAATTATAATAGAGTTCAAAAGATATTCCCAGTGTCTGTCCAAGATCTCCCCACTTGATACAAGTATGTTACGAAAAGCTTCAACTCCAGACTGGTGAGGAATATGGATATAAAGAGCCTGGACACCCAGAGGGAAAAATCCATTATCTGGATTCCAGTTCACCTTTTTAACCAAAATAAGAAGTGAAGTGTCATAAATGTGGGACTTCAGGGAGACATCATGTTTCTGAAGAAAGTGGTCTACAAAAAAAGGACACATTTGTAGTGAGAGACCCAATTCCTGATAGCATAGGTCTCCCAGATGGGTGGTGAAGTAGTTTCTGAATTTTTGGAAGATGGTAAAATAGAGGTGTAACAGGGTATTGATTCAATAACTAGTGATATTCTTTTTTGAATATCACTTCCTCAGGGCAGGATCCAAAAGGTTATATTCATTCTGCCTGAAATTTAGGAGTGGGATCTCCTTGCTGTGTAAGATAAAAATTTAGATAATTGTCCTAAAGACTCTAGCACAGTGATGGGCAAACTACAGCCCGCGGGCCAGAGCCGGCCCACTTAGAGGTTCTATCCGGCCCGACAATATTTTAAAAAATTTCATTAAAATATGCATAAAATTATTAGGACCGACCCTGTGTGTCAGAACCTTCATTTTTATGCCTTCCCAGCTATTTCCTCCATTACACTTCATCCTCCTTCCTAAAAGGATACTTCGCATGTCAATCACTCAAACACCTGCCCGGCCCTTAATGGCTGAAAGTCATGTGAGAAGAGATGGGCTGGGCCATATACTAAGGTGGATTTCGATTGGCTGCTGTGTTGCTAGTTAGTGGCTCACCAGAAAGATGGATCTGCAACAACCTGCTGAAATAAGTGCCGTCTGTATGATTGCTGCACTCATAGAGGTAACACTGCTATATAACACCCTCCCGTCCCATTCAAAAAATTTGTATTATATATTTCGATATTTGAGTTTTTTATTAAATTTTATTGGCCCGCCTAAAGTTTTTCCTTTTTTTATTTGGCCCGCTCCTGAAAAAGTTTGCCCATCACTGCTCTAGCATATAGTTCTCCCTGTCTAAAATTACAACACCTCCTCCTTTATCTGCCAGTTTAATAATAAGGGAGGTATCATCCTGTAATTTCTTGAGAGCAGTTTTCTCAGAGCACAAGATATTCAGTTTAACGCAATCTTGTTTCAAACTTGTGCTGTACAGTTTCTTCAACTCATTAATGTGTTCATATAGAAAATCTGTATTGTAGCAGTTTTCTGATTCCCAGGATAAAAATCATTTTTTTTCTCAAATTTCAATAATATTTTTTCTATTATTTTAGGTTGCATGTACACTTCAAGTTTATTTTGCTACATTTGCAACATCTTTAATATTGGTTTTAGTATTAAAATAGTTTTATTATACAATCAGTTCCTATATAATTAATTCTGCCAAAGTTTAATTAGTGATTTTTATATATATTTTGAGATTATTTCTTGCACTGCGCTGCCCTACTTTTTCTGGTGTGTAATTAAGAATTTTGGGGGGAGTGTGCAACTTCCCCTATCTAGGATTAGCTGCGTCAAGTTCTGTTGGGTGACTTAGATTGTACTAGTGTATTAAACATAGGGGTGTTGAGCACAGCGCCAGGAGTATTTTTTTTTCCTCATGAGGTTTCAGGATCACAATCATAAGAGTCCTTCAAGGTCTATGATCTGTATAGGATACCAAGTGAATGAGAAAAACATACAAAAAATTTTACTTATCTGAAATCCATTAATAGGATTGCAGGATTGATAATCCCCAGTGGAAAATTAATTTTAGTTTGTGTATCAATGTAAAGGCCAAAAGAAAATTGCCCTTTTCTACTGACATTAGATTTCCAAGGTATAAATTAAATACAATAGATAGAGACACATGTACCTATTCTTTGAGGTTCCTGGCATTCATCATCATCATCATCATCATTTATTTATATAGCTCCGGCAAATTCCGTAGCGCTTTACAATTAACATTAGACCAGAAATATCAATGTTCAATGTGCTGGAGGTTTTCTGTCTTCCTATTTATAATGCCTAGTGTGAAGACATGATACTCACCTAAAATAGGATGATTTCTGATAACAAATAAGTATTCAACATTTTCAATATAAATTATAGGTGATCCTTGTATTGCACAGCTTTAGATTCTGAAATCTCTGCAATCAGGCTCCCTCCCCAAATGTTCTACTGAAACTGCTCTCACAGAAGTGATCAATGATCTACTTACAGCACAGTCTAAAGGTAATTTTATTTATATTCATCCTCCACTCTGCTGCTTTTGACACTGTTGAGCACCTTCTTCTCCTACAAATACTTAACTCTGTTGGCATTTGTGACACAGTACTTTCTTGATTAACTTAATACCTATCAAATCACTCCTTTAGTGGCTCTACCTCTGACACTTCTTCCCCTCCACTGCCACTATCTATCGGAGTCGAGCATGTCTCTGTTATTGGCCATCTACTTTTCTCACTGTACACTTCTATTCTTAAGAAACTAATTTGCTAATCTGGTCAACATTACCACCTCTGTGCTGTCACCCAATGCTACCTTTCTTCCTCTAACCTCTCCCTGTCTGTACTATCTCGTTTAGACAACTATCTCTTTACTATCTCCACATAGATGTTCCATCCCTACCTAAAGCTCAACATGTCCAAAACAGAGCTTATCATCTTTCTTCCTCCAAGAGTCTCCGCCTCCTCTCAAATCTCCCTCATTGTCAACAACATCACAATCTTCTCAGTTTCCCAAGCCCACTGCTTTGGCGTCCCACTTGACTCCTTTCCTATGATTTATTCCTCATCTCCAGAATCTTTTCCAGTTCTGCTGCCTCCATCTTAGAAATATTGCAAGAATACTTTTTTTACCCAAGATTTTACCAAAACTTTCTTATTCATTGTCTCATCATCTCCAGGCTTGGCTATAGTAACCTTCTGCTATCTGGCATTCTCTCACCAAACGATATACCCTTTCAATCCATCTTAACTTCCACAGTATGACTGATCGTCCATTCTCACAGCTCCAGATCTGCCGCACTACTTTTCAAATCAATTAATTGGCTTCCTGTGTCCTCTAGAATCCAAATAAAATTGCTCAACCTTACCTGAAAAGCCTTCAACAACACCACACCTTCTTACATCTCAAATCTCATTTCAAAATACTCTCCCTCTTGTCATATTAGATCTACCCATGACCTTGCCTCATCTCTGGTAACTTCTGGTAACTCCTACCTGCAAGATTTCTTCTGTGCTGCTATCCACATATGGAATCCCTACCATGCGCAATCAGACTTTCCCACAACCTTCGTTCTCAGAGGTATATATGCATGCAAAAGATAGCCAAAAAAGTTCTACTTTTTTATCATCATAGTCCATTAACAGAGACCCTGAAGAATAACACATATATAATCAGCCACCATATATCTGGCAAACATTAGTCTGACATTATTTAAGCTGTAAGAAAAAGTTCAGATGGGTGTATCAAATTTTATTTTTTTCTAGGAGTTCTGGGGCTAGATTTACTAAACTGCGGGTTTGAAAAAGTGGAGATGTTGCCTACAGCAACCAATCAGATTCTAGTTAACATTTATTTACTAAATTCTACAAAATGACAGCTAGAATCTGATTGGTTACCATAGGCAACATCTCCACTTTTTCAAACCCGCAGTTTAATAAATATACCCCCTGGTGTCCTCTTGTCTTTGACGGTGAAATATAAGTGACCAGAAATGTTCTTTTGAAGGTAAATTATCTGAAAAAGTTGTGTCTTTTTTAAGATGATCAGTTCTGATTCATTTACATTTAGAAAAATTAGGGGGGAGAGTCACAAAGATTAATTTCTATTAAAATTCTGCATTGATCACCATCTACCAACACATGTCCTCCAGTCCGTGTCGAGGGTAGAAGTCCAGGGGTTTTGTGAAATGAAACTGACGTTCACTAATCTGCTGAGCTGACCCCGCTGATCTGCCAGGGCACAAATATATTGCAAAGCATAATTACTTTGGAGCTAAAATCTTTAGTGAGCAGAAAAATGTGTGAATTATAAATCGTGCCTTGTGTCTAAATAAATTCCATAATTAAACAGAACATAGGAGCTTGTTAACTCTTTCTGCTGGTGAGCATGTGACAAAGTTCTCAATTAATACAGTTGGACTCTTGCTTTAAGAAGCCTCGTAAGTTTTTTTTATGTTATTTTGTCTTGCCTTTTTTCCTCAAACTCTTTTTACCATCTTGAAAATGAAACACAGTATTTTATTGCTTCTGCTTGCCATGTCATTTCATCAGAATCTATTGCAGACACTGGATTCATACTTTTGACACAAGGCTGCAAATTAAATAATGCCTTGGTTAACACATCCTCCTCATCACCTTCCTGGCCCGTCCCTTCCGTGAACACATTGCAGAGGAGAGAGTGTTATATACAGCAAGTGCTACATTTTGCTGACTACCATATGCTTAATTTAAAACTGTTGGTTTTTGTGAAATAACAAAAACATTTAAAAATAAATCAACTTTAAACCAGTTTTTCAAACCAAAAGCAAGATTAATAATTAGATTTCCTGAGCAGATGAAGTATACAATTTGTAATTCACCTGTGAAGCATCACCCATACATCATTACACTTCCATGTTAATAAAAAGCCTGGCTTGTAGCTAAAGAAATTATCCTCAGTAGATTGCAGCACTATTGGCAGCTTTACTATAACCACTACCTCCATAATGTCAGGAGTATAACCGAGGCAGGTATTAGCATTAGTAATCCACGTTGTGTATACCTCCCAGCAGGGGAGGGCTGGCAAATTTTAGGCCGGGGGGCCAAGACAGTTCAGCAGCCTATTAGGAACATTTTAAAAGAAAAAAAATGGAGGTGGCCCAGGGACCCAGCCCAAAATAGCACACTATGGGACTGTCCCCCTGACACCCCAGCCCAGCCTGTCCCTGCCTCCCAGCATGTCAAATAGTCAAAATGGGACAAAAGATTTGTTATAAAAGACAGGTTTCTTACAATCACAGACACACACCTTGGCAAAGTTTTACAATCAAATTATCAAACCACATTTTTCTACACTTATTTACCATAAGTGTAACACATAATACCTCCAACCTGTCCTGATTTGGGCAGAACAGTCCTGCCATCTTGAACAGATCAGTGTTGTCCCACAGGCAGAAAGGTTAAGTGGTGTGACCCATTGCTGCTCTGCATGGTAGACTCAAGTAGGATATGAGTCCATTGATCTGTTCAATAAAATCAGGCCATTTTTATCCATTTGGTGCAAAATCTATTTAAATGAAATCAGTCATCTCCAGCGTGTTGGAAAATTTCTCCTTTTTTGGGGAGAAAAAGTCTGTTAAACCTCCCTGTAAATATTCCCTCCCCACTCCTTTTTCTTATTCAAATAATCTTCTGCCACAAACCAAAATCTAATTTTTGCATGTTGATGCAATAATAAGAGCACTCAAGCACTAATCTATAGTAAGCAAGGAACATTGACGAGTCACCCAAATCCTGTCAACAGATAGTGTAAATATTTGTACACTTTTGCAAACAGATTTATTTTTGTTTTATATTCAGACCCATTTTTGAGTAATATATGCAATAGTGCAATACACTGATTTGACACTAGTAGGTATGAGGCCTAAAAATATATTTTACTGTACAGTTGGTCAATGCTGAATGTGATGACACCCATTGAATATGTACTTTTGTTCCCATGTCCCCCTAAATTGCCTCTCCTTCAACACATTATGACTATCTGCATTCAGTATGTGTGTTTTCATTACCTATAGCATCTCTCTGCTCTCCCCCATACTGTGTTTGAAAATCAGCCTTAAGATAAGGTAATATATGGGATTATGTTATCTGCTACACTGTAGGTGAGGTTCATGTTAGCCCCGGTGTTGCCTATTGTTTACATTAGCCAAAGGAGTAAGGCTAGGTACACACCAAGAGTTTTCAGTCGATTATCAGACCAATCACACAATAAACGAGCGTTCGGTACAATATCACATTAGTGTGCACACTCTATGGAGTGTGCAGAGTTACAATCTTTTCAGCCAATGGTTATGACAGATGAAGAGAAGAGATCTGAAGGTAAATAGTTTAAAACATGTATAATGGGTACACATGAATTGGCATGCAGATTGGCACTTTTTTTTATCATTCGTAAAATTGTTAAGGATATTGCATCGGGAGAAATTTTGTATGGTATATACTAAGCCTTAGTCTATGTGTATTCTAAATGTCTAGAAACAAAAAATCACTAAATATAGTAGACCAGATTATTGTTTAACAGAAGCTATATTTGTTTCCCTAAACCACAGGAGATCTAGCTTGGGATAGTGTCCCCTCCCTCTGTTCAAAATCTATCCAGGCAATGTTATTTGTAAAGCACAATGCAGTGTATTCACAAGTCAAAAACACCTTTACAGCATGAGGATATTCTGGGGGTATTAAGCAATTCAGTGTTCAAGGTTTTAATAAAAGATCTGGCTGGTGTACGAAGTAATGGTTCCTGCCAGCAGACGGAGGACAGATATCAGGAGAAGGAGTGCAAAGACCATTGTTGCTCTTCCTTTGGAAGTTACCCCAGGTATTGTAAAACTGTGTGCTTGTTAAAAGTGGGGTGAAAGTGAAGCAAGACTGCTGCCTTACTAGCAGTCACTAAGGCTTAGCATTCCCAGGTCTTCCACTAACGACTATATAAGGGCTAGTAACAAAGTGTAAGCCTATGGTCAGATCTCCCAAGGTGGCCATAATAGGCCTGGTATCATAATGTATTTACTACTCTTGTGTACATTGTATAGACCTTTAACTATTATAACTGTACATATGTTGCTTTTGTGCCTGTTGTTGTTGTTTCATTAATAAAAGCTGCCATTGGTTAAGCTAGAAATCTGTGTCGAAGTCAGCAAATTGGATAAAGTCATTTCAATTAAAGTCGAGCAAACTTGGTTGTCTTTGTCTGAAAAGATGCGTACGGTACGCTACGGCGTACAAGGGCATGCTACGGCGTGAAAGGGCGTTCGCATCCACTACACGTGGCAGCAACAGTAACTGGTCTTTTACAATACATTAGCACAAACATGCATACTTATAAAATAGTACACATTAATGGTAGTTGCAACACATAGTCAGTTATGTCGAAATATAGTAGTATTTATATGTTATATTAGAGTTACATGCATATTAGTGAAATACACGGAACAGGTTGAAGGAATCATATCATGAGTGGTATCATGATAAACCTCTTTACATATCCTACTGGTTGGTTCTCTCTGCGAAGGAATCGCAGATTGCATGCGCAAGTTATGAATGATAGGGAATTATGAACTACTTAAGACTAAGGAATCTTGGCGGGAAGAACCGAGCATACCCCCTGGAGAGGTGACCCCCTCCTTTGGATTCCTTAGGATGAACTAGCCAATGATTGACAACCACTTGGACCTTCCTGAGACCTGGACCAATAGATGCAAGCTATACCATCTTCATTGTATTACTGTATTTCATTGTGTATATAAGCAGCAGCTTCACATCCAGTGTTCAGACATCTTGTCCCCAGACTTCAGGATTGAATGACTGCACTGGATGCAGAGCGCCTGCGATAAGTAACGGCTGTATTTATTATTACTTCGCTTGAGCATATTATTCTACTATTTGTGAATAAATCTTTGTGCGTTGGAAACACAACTCGAGGTTCGACAATCGTTATTGGTTAGCGACAATACGCACATAACCATTTGGGGGCTCGTGAGCTTTGGAAGTTTCGTTGCCGATGATACGCAAGACCAACGGATTTCGGTTCCGCAACGAAGGGTGGAGACGCGTCATATACGGGTAAGAACGCATTGTGTTCAAAACCTGAATTTTACTCTGTGTTGTGAAACCGAATGTCCGTTTTGCATTATCTAGGGCACGCTAACTAGAACCTAGGGACAAAAGAGAAAACTGTTTCTTTTTTTCTGTCATTGTGCGTTTTAACTGTATTGCATTGCTTAGCGTATGTGTATTTCCTGCTGTGCATACGCAAACTTCCGGTAGATTTGCCACGTGGTTAAACAATCGATTTGATAGTTATATATGCATAGTATAAATCACTTGTGAAAGTCTCTGAAACATTATTACTATTGTTGGGAACATTGTTGATTTTCTGCGCAGAAAACTAAGGTGTATGTGTTTGGTGATTGTATGATTTTGAAGTGAAAGTTGATTTACTGTCAAAAAGACAGGGATATCGGTTGCCGTTTGACGAGGCGGGCTTGCAACCGAGGTAGTATACAAGGCAGGTATACTGGCAACAAAAGCCCTGTTTGAAAAGAGAACAGTTAAAAAGCTTTTGGAAACTTTCTCCCCAAGGGCAATCGCAAGGTTTAGCGATAGTTAGTATTGCTAAGCGGTGCGATCGGACCGCATGGTTTTACAACCGTGCTTGTGACTTGGGTTGAACGGCTGGAGGAATTATGCTGGTACAAACGGGTAAACTTCGGTACTACCAGTTCAGTAATACTCAACAAAATTTTGTGGAGAGCCAGGATATCGAGGAGCTGATATTTCTGTTGTCCATAGTGATATTTCTGTGTTAGGAGGTGTGTGGGCGTAGCCTGTGAAACCGTCCACAGATAAAAAAATCTCTAGTAAGTTCTGTTTGAAAGGAGAACAGGTAAAAAGTCTTTTTGCGTAGCGTTGAGAAATAGATTGTTTTCACATTGGGTGCGAAGCAAACGCTAGAGATGGTTGATGTTGTGCTGCTTAAGTAAGGACCGCTGGGGTCAGCTAGGTACCTTATGTTTAAGAAATATGGTGCATACGCAACTGCGTATTGCGACACGTGGGTCAAGATGACCAAAGATTGTGATAGGCCTTTCTCAACAATAGGAAGTTTTTATTCAGAGGTACTAAATAATGTAAGACATAAAGTATGGTTGATTAAATCAACAAAAGTGAGAAATAGACATAATGATTGTTTAAAATTGTGGCAAATGGAAGGTAACACGTGGCAGAGCAGTGAATGCACAGCGGAAGTAGGCGTGGCGAAAAGCGCGCGAACGGCGGAAGTAGCCGTTGAGAAGCGTGGCAAACTTAGAGCAAGCGCGCCCCCGCCACCTTATGTGGCGGGAGCGGTAAGTACAGCTGTTATTAAAACTGAAAAAAGGAAAATTGCTAAGTTGTATCCTGTTTTAAGCCAGTTTAAAACAAGTGTATCAGAAGATGAAGATGAACCCACTGTGATTTCGGCCCTTGCCCATGCTGTTAGTGTACTAGAAGCTCAGCGCAAGTATGAGAAAATGGCTGAGATAGGTGAGAGTAGTGTGATCACTAGGAGTGAAAGCGTTCTAAATCTTGAACCGGCAAATCCTGTAGTGTCCCCTGAAGGCAGTGAACCAGAGGGTGCGTTCCCGGTCCGCACAATATCAGTTCCCAATGGGAAACCGGACAAGGATGGTGTAGTTCCTTTAAGAAATGTTACAATGCATTGTCACTGGACTAGATCAGAATTATGTTCAATTATGACTGAATTCCCAGACCCTAGAAAGGAGTTAGCTAAATGTCAGAAATTTGTTAAAGACTTAGGAAATGCCCACGAACCAACCAATAAGGATTGGCGTGTAGTGTTGAGGGCGTGTCTTCCTCCTAATACTAACATACAAAAATTTATTGAAGATTGTTTGTTGGAGGAAGATGACACCTTGACTGATGAGATTAACCAAAAAAATATAGCACAAATTGTCAAAAACTTAGCCATCTATTTTCCAGTAGTGGTAAATTGGAGTAAGATTTTCACCATTAAGCAAAAGGATAGTGAAACAGCAGCAGACTATTTTTCTAGGGCACTAGCATCAATGACACACTTTACCGGAGTAACTGACATAAGAGAGGATCCACATCACAGGGAAGTAGCTGTAGGAGTGTTAATGGATGGTCTTAGGGAAAATTTAAAAAACAGAGTTCAAACCTCATTACCTAATTGGAGAGGTATCACAGTAGACTCTCTTAGGGAGTCTGCTGTGGAACATGACAAAAATATCTTTAGAAAGAAAGAAGAGAAAGGTGATAGGTTGATGACGGTGAGTATTCAGGCTTTAGAAGGAATAGACACACAACCACAAACATACCAAGCATACAACTCAAGTAAAAAGGTAATGGTATGTTTTCGCTGTAAGAAAGAGGGACACATAAGGAGATTCTGTCCAGAAGCAAGGAAAGAGACATCAAGGGGGGAATTATATAGGTATCCTCCACGGAGAAACACACATAGGCAAGAGAACACACAGCTACCCGCGCATATTATAGCAGCAAATGCTGCGCGAGAAAATGATAGTCAGCGCTAGGGGTCAGGTCATACCTGTAGTCTACAGCCAGTGAGGTTAACTGAGAGTCAGAGTGAAGAACCAAAAATTATAGTTGACATAGCTGGTAGGAAACAAACTTTTCTTGTAGATACAGGGGCGGCCCGATCTGTGATAACCTCTCCTTTCAATCTACAGGTGACCAGTAAAACTATTCCAGCTATGGGGGTAGCGGGAAAAGTGTTACATTATCCTCTAACTAAACCCGCTGAAGTTACTATCGGGCCTCTGCATACTAAGCATTCGTTTCTCCTGGCTGCAGCGGCTCCTACTAACTTGCTAGGGAGAGACTTGTTATGTAAAATGGGATGTGTCATATACTGTACTTCTGATGGTGTGTTCTTAGATATACCGGAGAAGGTCGCACATGAGGTACAGGATTTATTGGACACCCCTCAAAGGTTAATGTTACACTCTCCTGTTATAGAACAAAGTCCATCTCAAGTAAAGGGGATGTTGCTGGAAATACCAGGTTCCCTATGGACCAGAGATGGACAGGACACTGGACTGATGGCAAACGTAGCCCCTGTCATGGTCAATCTAAAAAGTGGTAGGATAGCTCCAAAAATCCCACAGTATCCATTAAAACTGGAGGTGGAACTAGGGGTATATCCTGTTATTGAGAGGCTGTTACAACAAAGGATTTTAATTCGTACAGCCAGTACAGCAAATAGTCCCATTTTCCCTGTGAAGAAGAATGGGGGGAGGGGCTATAGATTAGTCCAGGACTTAAGGGAAATTAATAAAGTTGTTGAAAGCCAATTCCCCGTAGTGCCGAATCCAGCTGTCATCCTCATGCAGATTCCACCGTCTGCCAGTCATTTTACTGTCATTGATCTATGTTCTGCTTTCTTCTCAGTCCCTCTTCACCCTGACTGCCAATACCTTTTTGCATTCTCCTACAGGGGAGTGCAATAAACATGGACCAGACTACCCCAGGGGTTCATTGACAGCCCCAGTATTTTCTCCCAAGCCATACATGACTGTTTGCAATCCTTTCAACCCCACAATGGGTCTGTTCTAATTCAATATGTGGACGATTTGTTGTAGTGCTCTGATTCTTTTATGTTATGTTTACATGGTACTAAATTGTTGTTGCTTCATCTTTCACAAACAGGGCACAAGGTGGCAAAGGATAAATTACAGCCATGTCAGACAAAGGTCAAATACTTAGGACACTGCCTCACTAAGGGGCTAAGACACCTGACAACCGACAGAATTGAGGCCATACAACACATGACTCTGCCGCAGAGCCAGAAGCAGATTCGTACTTTCTTGGGGATGTGTGGATACTGTAGATCCTGGATCCCAGGTTTTTCTATTCTGGCATTACCATTGCAGGAGCTAGTCTCTTCCTCAAAACCGGATTTTCCTCTCAGGCTGGTAAGAAAGCAATGTCATGTCTTACTTGTTTGAGGAAAAATGTTGGGAAAACTATTCCAACTGAGCCATCGCACATCCCTCCTACAGACGGACCTTTTCAGGTAATACAAATTGACTATATCCAATTACCACCGTGCAGGAATTTAAAGTATGTGTTAGTGTGTATTGATGTGTTTTCCAGTTGGGTAGAAGCATATCCGGCAGCCACTAATACTGCTGTGTTCACTGAAAAGAAAATTGTACAAGACTTTGTGTGTAGGTTTGGTATCCCTAGAATCATTGAAAGTGATAGGGGTACCCATTTTACTGGTGATATCTTCCAAAACATGTGTAAACTCATGGGAATCGGTAGCAGACTTCACACCCCTTACCGACCAGAAGCCAGTGGTAAGGTGGAGAGAGTAAACGGTACTATAAAGAACAAGCTTGGTAAGATAATGGCTGAAACTGGGTTGGCATGGCCTGAGGCTTTGCCATTGGTCCTCCATAGCATTCGGACCACTCCTAGACCTCCTCTTAATCTGTCCCCCTTTAAGATACTGTTCGGACGACAACCTCATTTGATCGTGAGTCCACAAGACGACTTGAAGTGTAATAATGAAGTGACTGTACAATATCTTATAAGAATGAGTAGACAGCTAAAACAACAACAACAAAAACTAAAAATGCTGTCACCTGGTATGCCAGAAATGAACTGTCATGATGTTGAACCTGGAGACTATGTTATGATCCGCAATTTCTTACATTCAGGTTGTTTAACAGACCGTTGGGAAGGCCCGTACCAAGTGCTGCTGACCAGTACTACATCACTGAAGGTTGCAGAGAGAGACACTTGGGTCCATTCCACCCACTGCAGGAGAGTCCATAATCCGGAGAAAGTGCAAGATAAAACTAAGACCGACGACATAGAGCTGTCACTTGTGAGCCTGTTCTGGGAGACCTAAAGCCTGCAGTCGAGACACCTGAACCAGAGACGTTGCATCAGAACTATCTTTCCAGCGATGGAGTGGCGGTTTTTGTTTTTCTTTTGTTCCAGGATTTTCCTTGTTTTTTGTGAAGGAGGATGAAGGACGGAGGAGAGTTCTGGGAGTGATACGGATGAAATGGAGGCAGAAGAAAAGTTAATAGGATACTCAGAGCAGCCCATTATCAAACTTGGTCCGGGGGTTATGAAAAGGTCTGCTAGCTCAGGAACTCGGAGGCAGTGTGAGGGTCTATTGTCTGATGAGTATTGTATCTGAAAGTTCTGCGACTCCCTAGTTGAAGAGAGATGTATCCAACAATGCCAGTCCCCCAGTACTCTGAATATAGGCGGGCATCCTTTGGAGGATTATCACTCCCTGGTGGGTAAGGTGCTAAACCAAACCAGGTGTTGGGTGTGCTCTCACGTGCCGCAAGGGCAGCATAATATAGGACTAGTGCCATTCCCTCTAAACATATCTGAAGTACTCGAATTAAGGGGTGGGAGGCCCATAGATGGGGGGTACAATAACACTAGGTCCCCTAGTCTGACGCTTCGACAATACTCCATAGGCAGATCTTTGCTGTGCCTAAACATATCTCATGCAAAGCGCCTGGAGAATTGGGAGGCTGACCTATCAGATCAGACAATGGCTCGCCACACTCATTTTAGAGGGAGACTCACAAGGTCACTACTAGGCAGGAATGTTGATGGAAGTCACAGATTAGGGCGTATAACCAAACATAAGAAGGTATCCATTGGAAAAGTCTCTACAGATAAATGTAAAAATGTCATTAACGCCGACACGTGTCTAGAACAAATGGAGACACTGGGCATGGGTAGTTTTATCAAAACTCTGTGTGATATAATTCATGGGCATACTGTTCCTTATGTTCTCCCTGATGATGTGTATTTTGTTTGTGGGAGGAAAGCTTATTCCTGGGTAACTCCGAGTTCCAAGGGCTTGTGTTTCTTAGCTAAATTGGTTCCTGAAATCATGACTATTACTCATGAAGAAATGGTTGGTATTCACAAGATTACATCACCACCATACATACACACACCGTATGAACACCGTGGCAAGAGAAATATGATTCCTGGTGAGGAACCCATAGCTACAAAATTGATTAGTGAAACTGCTGGTTTTCCAAGTTATGGTTGCTCTAGCTCTCACCAGGACCGCTCGGGGAACATTAAACTTTAAATATATCCAAGACCTAGCTAAATTAATAGATAATATCACCAAGATGTATGATGACATTTTCAGGTATACTGGAAGGGAGCTACAAGCGTACAAGAAGGAGTTGGTGCAACATAGACTGGTACTAAATTATCTCACCTCTATTACTGGTGGGTACTGTGTGACACTGGCTACCCAGTTCGGTGTCAAATGTTGCACGTACATTACTAATAATACGGATGACCCTAAAGAGGTTATAGACCGGAACATGTATGAAATTTTGCAGCTGAAATGGGAATTTCGAAAGAGCCATAATTCTTCATTATATGAGGTCGGGGAAAAGGTGGTGGGTTGGTTCTCATGGTTGAACCCTGTGAAAGTGTTCTCCGGTCTGGGGGAGTGGGTACAGGAAATGGTTGCCAGTGTAGGTAAGCTCCTTCTCCTTATACTGGGTGTCATCTTAGCAATTGGTTTAGTTGTCAAATGTGTTCCTACTGTGTTGAAGTGTGGAAAGCGGTCTCATAGGAGTAACACTGAGAAAGAGACTGAAACGGTGGTACCAGATACCGAGATCATGGTCTGTGAAGAAGTATTGTATAATCCTGAACTTGAAACGGTGATTGGGTGATAGTTTGTTACACTATCAAAGGGTGGAGCTGTCGAAGTCAGCAAATTGGATAAAGTCATTTCAATTAAAGTCCAGCAAACTTGGTTGTCTTTGTCTGAAAAGATGCGTACGGTACGCTACGGCGTACAAGGGCACGCTACGGCGTGAAAGGGCGTACGCATCCACTACACGTGGCAGCAACAGTAACTGGTCTTTTACCATACATTCGCACAAACACGCATACTTATAAAATAGTACACATTAATGGTAGTTGCAACACATAGTCAGTTATGTCGAAATATAGTAGTATTTATATGTTATATTAGAGTTACATGCATATTAGTGAAATACACGGAACAGGTTGAAGGAATCATATCATGAGTGGTATCATGATAAACCTCTTTACATATCCTACTGGTTGGTTCTCTCTGCGAAGGAATCGCAGAGTGCATACGCAAGTTATGAATGATAGGGAATTATGAACTACTTAAGACTAAGGAATCTTGGCGGGAAGAACCGAGCAAACCCCCTGGAGAGGTGACTCCCTCCTTTGGATTCCTTAGGATGAACTAGCCATTGATTGACAACCTCTTGGACCTTCCTGAGACCTGGACCAATAGATGCAAGCTATACCATCTTCATTGTATTACTGTATTTCATTGTGTATATAAGCAGCAGCTTCACATCAAGTGTTTAGACATCTTGTCCCCAGACTTCAGGATTAAATGACTGCACTGGATCCAGAGCGCCTGCGATAAGTAACGGCTGTATTTATTATTACTTCGCTTGAGCATATTATTCTACTATTTGCGAATAAATCTTTGTGCGTTGGAAACACAACTCGAGGTTCGACAATCGTTATTGGTTAGCGACAATACGCACATAACATCTGCTAGCTGGTTAAGATAGAAATCATGTACAGGGGAACTCTGTAGGGTATCCAGCCTAGGTAGACGCCGTTCCTCACACTGAAAATTAGGGACAATTATGATGACAAATTTTTAAAACCTGTGACTGTTCCTGAAATTATGCACGTTAGCAACAATAATAGGACTTAATTACTAACATTGCATTTTGGTGCATAATTTTGCCCCTTAATACAATGAGACATTTAATTTGCCCTCATAAGTTAATTATAAATGAACTTAAGATTTCAAACCACAGCATACTAAATGGTTTGGAGCAGTAAACAGACAGACATTTGCAGCGATGTGTGGCTACTTACTAAACACCACGAAATTGAAGCCTTAGTAAATGTACCCCTAAGAATTTTCATCAGTAGTCTACATATACTGACTATAAGGTAGAATAAACAATATCATTCATGTTTAGAAGTGTAAATGTCAATTTTCTGTAGGTTCCTCTGGCAGTGAACAGGTTTATAGAGATAATTGCTGCAACATTAGTCCATGTTTTTCATATATAATCCTTGTTAAGCTTCTGATAATACATTTTTAGGATCACAGATGAGTAAATCTTCTCCGTGTGCTGTAGGTTATGCATTTTTAATTTCTTTTATATTAGATGGCAGATGTCACCATACTGTACAGGGCTGTTACGACTCCTCATTATACATGCCAGCATTGAATATTTCACCAGGATATTGAGAATATTATGAGTTTCACGGAGCAGTATTTTCATTTTTTATTAGGGAAATTAATCTAATTGCATATTATCCCAATTGTATGCAGGGCTGTTATTATTACTTTGCCACCACAGTGATGAGAAGTGATGGACAGATTACAATTTGGACTTGTGATTATATCAATATAGTTTTTTAGGTAAAAAAAAAACCTGCAAATTGAGATTTGCATTTTGTTGCAAACAAATCTTTTGATAGGTAATCTCCTAAATTGTATATAGCAATTTTATTCACAAAATCTGAAGCAGAGTGAAAATGATGCATTGCTCCATGATGGCTATTTTCTACAATGCCTGTGTGTTAAAAATGAGATTTTGAATTAAAATAATACGTACATACTGGTCATCGGTGGTCAAAGTGGAAATTTAGAAGTGGTAGTATGAATGTTTAGAAGTGGCAGTATAAAACATGTACTGGGAATGAACGTGAATGGAATTTGATAGTTTTATAATAAAGCAGTAGGAGAAGTGGCAGTATGACATACCACCATGTACACTCCCATTGACCACTGTACATAATAATGTACATTTTGTCACAGGGAACTATATTCTGGTTGAAGAGCATCCATCATTTCCACAAAGCAGACGGCCATTTTGAGAGCTAAACTAATATTCCTGAGCCTATTTCAAGTCATCTTATTAATTCCGAGGAGCTAGTGACATCACATGGTTAAGAACCAGAAAATGTCTCATAATGATATCACTATTTTCAGAAAATTGATAGTGTGCATGTTGATATTGGTTCAGCGCATAAAATGACTATGAGTTTGTGTGAAGGATACACATAAAAAATACCTCCACTCAAAACTAAAAAATAGTTATTCGGTAATAGTTTTGGGTGAAGTCAAAAGAGATAAAGCAACTATACTTTTTTATTTACCTTTTACTCTCTGTTGGATCTGAACTGAACAATCCCATGCAGCATTGCACAATCCTCTTTGGATGATGAGCTGTGTTGTCTTTTAGAATCTTTTAGATCTAAGGCCAAAAAATTAAACTGAATCTTGTTATTTTCTCATATGTTTTGGGGTGACTAAATGTATATTTTGCAGGATTGGCTCCTTTTGTTTTTTAGAAATGTCTTCTGTCTTGACTACCCCATAGCCCAGACTTGCAGAATATGGGATATTGTTGTCACATGTATGTGAGCAATTCCTGCAAATTCATGAAGCTCCCTTAATGTTGCCATAGGCTTCTAGGTAGCCTCCCTGTTGAGTCCTGATCTTGGCAATATCCCTGTAGTGCTACATTTTCTCAGCTTATTCATGATAGTCTTCATCATGTTCCATGGTACATGTAGTGCCTTTGAATTCTTGTATACCACTCTGTTGATTGGTTCCTCTCAAGAATGAGATCCCGCAGATGTTTTGAAAGTTGTGGATCATGGCTGCAATAAAAAAACTGCAAGGAAATCCTAAAGGAACAGATGATTTTTGTTTGAGGTTAATCACAATCACTTCCATTGCTGACAGTTTTATGCGAATTAACTTTGAACATGATTTTGATTGCGATTGATTAACTCTGAGCACATCTAGAGCCCCATTATGCAAGGGAGTGCACAGTTATGCTACCAGGATATACAATAAATTAGTAGGGTGGACCATGCTCAAACTTAAAAAAATTGCTAGTTTGGTGCAGCAAAGAAGATCTTCTTGTTTTTCTGAAGTATATAAATCAAAATAATCTCAACATCAAATTTAATGCCGAATATAGTCAAATTCAAATCAACTTTCTGGATCTTACTGTATATATTGAAAAAGACTCAATAAAACTAAAAATTACATTAGAGGTTGATTATGACAACTTCCTTCTCCATTAATCATCATAATTATCATAAGAAGCGGATTAAGAACATTCCGGAAGGCCAAAAAGAAATTGCTCCAATCCCGATACCTTTCTGGCCCAGGAAATATCAGCAAAAATTCATAGAAAGAGATTACAAAGAAGAATACTAGAAGAATACTAGAAGATGTGGAAAAACTGGATAGAAAACATCTCTTGCAATACAAAACAAAAAATAATGCTCCAGAGATTGCATTCATAACCCAATTCAATAGCAATGTGAATGCTGTGGAAGAAATTTTGCAGAAACACAGGCATATTTTAGAATTGGATGAAGATTTGAGAAAGATTATTCCAGAAAGACCACGTATAATTTTAAGAAGGCAAAAAATCTCAGAAACATGCTAACTAGAAGCTACATACCTCAGCATTCCAAGGGAAATAGTGTAAAGAAAACAAATGTTTTTTATTTCTGCATGAACTGTAAAACATGCAAGAACAGCATGCAATCATCCACGAACTGTTACAAAATTCAAATAATTCAAATCTAACTCAAATGGAAGAAGTTTTGAAATTAATGAAATGATTAATTGTAACACTACAGGAATAATCTACCTCTTGGAGTCCCCCTGTGGCCTCCAGTATGTTGGTAGGACTAAGACACCTTTAAAAACTAGAATTGCAGAGCACATATATATATAACATAAGAAGAGGGTTAAAAACCCCCCACAGCTTGTCCAATCATTTTGCCCTTAATTAAAATTGCAACCCCAAGGGGTTGAAGAGAGATCTGAGACCAGCAGAGCCTGCAGAATGCAGGGACAGCTTATAAAGACAGCAGAGAGGTTAGTAACAGGACCTGATAATATCTACTTATGCCACTGTGCATCTAGTAACCTCTTTTTCTATTTTTATTGGTTTTCAAAATAAGCATACACGCAAAAGTTTAAGTAAACAAGCAGTCATAACAGCAACTGTCAACAAGCAAACAAGCATCACATTATATATGAAAGACATAACAGTATAGCCATACTGCATAACAAAGGCGGTGCACCCGAAGCCGAAATGGCCAGGATATAAACAACATCCTGACTGAAGAAAAGATGATTTGAGATCCAAATGACGTATAATAACAATAAATATCCATAAAAAAACAGAAAATCCCCAAATCACCTGTAGTTTAGAAACCTGTATGGTCAGAAAAGCAGACAGAATAATGCCATCAGTGATGGCAATATTCATAACAACAAAGTTGAAATGTGCCCGCGGGTCTAATCTAGGGGTGAGCGGGTTCGGATTTTTGAAATTCGAACACCCCCAAACAGTGCCGATTCAAGCCCAGATCCGAGCACTGTTCCCGCCTGATGCAAAACTCAGAACGAGGCAAAATGTCATCATCCCGCCGTGGGATCTCGCGAGATCTGGATTCATATTATTCCTGGCTTCCCGCCGCCATCTTCACTCGGGCATTGGAGAGGGAAGAGGGAGGGTGTGTGGTGGTGTCCTCTGTCCTGCTCAGTCCAGTGGTGCTGTCCGGTGCTCTGTCCTGTTCAGTCCAGTGGTGCTGTCCTGTGCTCTGTCCTGCTCAGTCCAGTGGTGGTGCTGCCATAATTCCAGTGGTGCTGTCCTGTGTTGTCCTGTGCTGCTTAAGTCCAGTCCAGTGGTACTGCCATATAAGTCCAGTCCAGTGGTGCTGTCCTGTGTCCAGTCCAGTGGTACAGCCATTTAAATCCAGTGGTGCTGTCCTGTGCTGCTTAAGTCCAGTCCAGTGGTACTGCCATATAAGTCCAGTCCAGTGGTACAGCCATATAAATCCAATGGTGCTGTCCTGTGCTGCAAAAGTCCTGTGGTGGTGTCCTCTACTGCATAAGTCCAGTGGCTCTGTCCTGTGCTGCTTAAGTCCAGTCCAGTGGTACTGCCGTATAAGTCCAGTGGTACTGCCGTATAAGTCCACTGATCCTGCCGTATAAGTCCAGTGGTACTGCTGTATAAGTCCACTGATCCTGCCGTATAAGTCCAGTGGTACAGCCGTATAACTCCAGTCCAGTGGTACTCTCCTGTGCCGCATATAATTTTTAAAGGCTTTGCCGAGTGTGGGGTTTAGGGGTACGCTCTCTTGTGCTGCATATAATGGAGAACAAAAATTTGGAGGATAAAGTAGGGTAAGATCAAGAACCACTTCCTCCAAATGCTGAAGCTGCTGCCACTAGTCATGACATAGACGATGAAATGCCATCAACGTCGTCTGCCAAGGCCGATGCCCAATGTCATAGTAGAGGGCAAGTAAAATCCAAAAAGCCAAAGTTCACTAAAATGATCAAAAAAAAGAAATTAAAATCATCTGAGGAGAAACATAAACTTGCCAATATGCCATTTACGACACGGAGTGGCAAGGAACGGCTTAGGCCCTGGCCCGTGTTCATGACTAGTGGTTCAGCTTCACACAATGATCTAAGCCCTCCTCCTCCCACCCTTCTAGAAAATTTAAGAGAGTTAAGCTGTCATCAAAAACACAGCAAACAACTCTGCCTTCTAAAGACATGGGATCACAAATCTCCAAGGAGAGTCCAAGGGTGTTGCTGGTTGCGATGCCTGACCTTCCCATCACTGTACGGGAAGAGGTGGCTCCTTCCACCATTTGCAGCATGCCCTCTGCATATGCTGGAAGGATCACCCACAGTGCAGTTCCAGATTTTGATAATGAAGGTGTCAATGTTGTACACCAGGAGGAAGTTGACGAGGAGGATGCTGATGTGGTTTGCTTAAATGAGGCACCAGGGGGAAAAACAGCTGATGTCAATGGGATGAAAAAGCCTATCGTCATGCCTGGGCAGAAGACCAATAAATCCACCTCTTCGGTCTGGAATTATTTCTATCCCAATCCGGACAACAAATGTATTGCCATATGTAGCTTATGTAAAGCTGCAATAAGCAGGGGTAAGGATCTTGGCCACCTAGGGACATCCTCCCTTATACGTCACCTGAAGACCCTTCATAATTCTGTGTTTAGTTCAGGAACTGTGGCTAGGACCGTCAGCAGTCCAGGGACACCTAAATCCCTCGGTCCTGTTGTATCCACACCAGCAACACCCTCCTCGTCAATTTCCTCCTTGATCCAGATCTAAAGTAGTCCTGCAGGCCATGTCACCGGCATGACTGAGTCCTCTTCAATCCGGGATTGTTCCGGAGGATCCTGCAGCGCTACGCCTACTACTGCCGCTGCTGCTGTTGCTGCTGGGAGTCGGTCATCTTCCCAGAGGGGAAGTCGTAAGACCGCTACGTCTTTCACTAAGCAATTGACCGTACAACAGTCGTTTGCTATGAGGACGAAGTGTGACAGCAGTCATCCTATGGCAAAGCGGATAACTGCGGCCTTGACAGCTATGTTGGTGTTAGACGTGCATCCGGTGTCCGCCATCAGTGGAGTGGGATTTAGACGGTTGATGGAGGTATTGTGTCCCCGGTACCAAATCCCGTCTAGATTCCACTTTACTAGGCAGGCGATACCCGGGATGTGTGAGGATGAGGAAGTACACACTGAAGGGGGCGACGAATCAGAGGATGAGGATGAGGACGACATCTTGCCTCAGTAGAGCCAGTTTACTTTGTACAGGGAGAGATAAATTGCTTTTTTTGTGTGGGGGCCCAAACAAACCAATCATTTCAGCTACAGTAGTTTGGTAGGCCCTGTCGCTGAAATGATTGGTTTGTTAAAGTGTGCATGTCCTTTTTCCGCAACATAAGGGTGGGTGGAAGGGCCCAAGGACAATTCCATCTTGCACCTCTTTTTTTTCTTTGCCAGCTCATTTTGTGGGGGTCCAAACGAACCAATCATTTCATCCACAGTTTTGTAGGCCCTGTCGCTGAAATGATTGATTTGTTAAAGTGCGCATGTTCTATTTCCCCAACATAAGGGTGGGTGGGAAGGCCCAAGGACAATTCCATCTTGCACCTTTTTATGGCATTATGTGCTCATTGGGGCCTAGTTTTTCAAACTGCCATCCTGTCTGTAACTGCAGTGCCACTCCTAGATGGGCCACATGTTTGTGCCGCCCACTTGTGTCGCTTAGCTTAGTCATCCAGCTACCTCATTGCAACCTTTTGGCCTAAAAACAATATTGTGAGGTGTGAGGTGTTCAGAATAGACTGGAAATGAGTGGAAATGAATGTTATTGAGGTTAATAATAGCGTAGGAGTGAAAAAAAAAACCAAAAATCTGGATTTTCGCTGTTTTTATGCTTTTTAAAAAAAAATCAGAACCCAAAACCCAAAACCTTGAGGGGGGTGTTTTGGCAGCAAAACCCATTAGAACCCAAAAGCTGAAGGTAATCAGAACCCAAAACCCAAAACGCGAAAAGTAGCTGGTGCACATCCCTAGTCTAATCTAGCAAGGCAAAAGTTGAGTCCAGCCAACGTCCCCAAATATTTTGATACATTAAGGGACATTTGCTGCTGGTAAATACAAAAACATTTGTGAACCACCGTAGTATTGACTAGGTTAATCAAATCCTGGATATAGGGGTCAGCAGGAGCCATCAACAATCTGGCTATACAGCATAAGTACATTAATAAGATATTGTCTTGTCACACTATTTACTATAACCTCCAAATTCAAGATAAAAAGGCAGGTGCCCGGAGAGTACAGCGTGATTGCAATCCCAATTTTACTAAAGCATTTAATGACTCTGGTCGAAAAAGACTTAATTTTAAGGCACTGTAATATAAGGTGCCAAAATTAGACAATTTTGGGCAGTGAGTAGTCTAATCCAGTCTAAATTTAGCCAGTCTTCATAGAGTAAGGTAAGCTCCAAGTAAGATATAAATCTGAATTTGCTGAAACTGCAGGGAGTCGGTTGGTCTCCAGGAACTACAAAAAATTACTTCCCAGTCCTCATCTTGAAGAGGGCCGAGATCCACCTACCACTTTCCCCGTAGCTGTGCAAATGTATGAGAGATGCAAAGGCAAAGACCTAGAGAGTGACAGGGTGTCTGCCCAATACAAATTATAGCAAGCACTCCAAATCTTGCAGCTCCTCCAGGACAAAGGGAGATATTCTCCACCAATACCAAATCTTTTTAAATTTTTGTCATACATATATAGTACGGTCCTGCGACATGTGCATGCTCTTTTTAACATATGGGTGTATGGACCCAAGGACAATTCCATCTTGCACTATTTAACATGATAGCCTTGGTCAATCATCATCGTTAACAGTCTACTGATGCCATCTAATGAGCTTTGATTACTGCCTCTTCAGTTTCCATGAGGCATGCTGTCTAATGTTAAAAATATCTTATTTTTTGGCTTTCACCATATTTATTCTGTATGCAGCCCACCTTCATCTATCCACGTGTCTAAAATGACCAACCTATTAGCCATTCTCTGCCACTATCTTGCATAGGAATCATAGCATGCTTTGCCCATAAAATGTTGTTCATCATCCTCCTCATCAATCTTTCAGCATAGTAAAGCAAGCACTGTGTCCGCAGGATGCGTCCCGGCTGTCTCCATGAAGATCGGGACGTCACTTCCTAGGCAACGGTTGGGACCCTATAACTTGTAGCGCCGCGTCATGGCATTAAGGGCAGCCGGGCGCGTGTGCAACTATTAGATTATTCATTAATTACCAGCCCCTGAGGCTGATCTAACCCAGGCTGGTATCCTTGTTCCTATTGGCCAGTCTCTGTATAAAAGGCAGGGAGGGCATAGGTGAAGACCTCTCCATCTTGTTCTACTGGTTAATGATAAGACTGTTAGCCGTAACAGCCAGATCATTCACAGGCAAACTGTTTTCACTAATAAACATATCGGTGTCGATCTGTTGGAAAAACTCAAGAATGTCAATTTCAGCATTGAACGACCTTACATAGATACGTTATGCACACTGCTGTACCAATATATTTTATAGAGATTATATCTGTTAAAATTGTATGTATTAAACTGCCATTTATTTGTGCCACTGTTCAGTCACTAATTTTAGCCAGCCAGTCCATTGGAGCCTTTGGCCAAGATTGGTGAAATGAGATCACTAGAAAATCAACTGTAAATTAATGTTGATGCTATAAATAGTGTTGTAGACACAAAAACAGCTCAAAATCACATGATATTACCTATTTTTTACCATTTTTAATGAAATCTAAAACCAAAACACGGGGGTCTGGGCACATTGTAATTCAAAGTGTTCAGGTACTGATGTGGTCAAATAAAGGCACACAGTACAAAGATAAACCTAAGTTAAGATATGTGTTATGTTCATAGGTATTACACCCCAGGGATAGACTGTGTGAAATTTCTATTTAAGGGCAAACACTGCTGATATTTATCAATGCAGTCAGTCACAAGCCATTATTAATAACTATTTTTTTTAAGAATGATACTAAGCTACAACCGTCACTATAGTCTAGAACATATCATTCACTTTGTAATACTAGATATAGTAGCTTAATGATGCATAAAATTAAAAAATAAATAAGAATTCACATTGACATATTCATTAAATGGTGGGCATGTGTTTTCTGTTGTGCTTAATAAGAACTTCAAAAGAAAATGAGATTAATTAAGTAGTAAGTGAACAGACTTCAGCTATAATGTGTGGTGTGAAAAAGATGCAATGTGCTATGTGGAAATAAATGAGTAAATTGTGTTTTCTGTGAAAGCTGAACTTTCAATGTTTGATTGGCATGATTCCAATGTATAGTGACTACATGTGAAGTACAGTGTATGGGGTTCTTGGAATAATGCAATGAAGCAAGGGAAATAACACATAAAAAAGCCCTAATACTTGCTCTTACTGTTTGCCTAAACAGAATTGTCCCTACCCAAAAAAGACATGATAAATTGAAATATATATCTGTTAGATTATATATTGTCATACAGACACACAAACACCTGGGCAATAGGGGTGATATGGGATTTAGAGAAAAATAGAGCAGTGCAAAGTGTTGAATAAAAAATAACAAACATTTGCTTAAGAGCTATTTATTAAGGGTAGGAAAGTTCAGTTTTTTTGCTTTCAGTTCTTTTAAGCCTAAAATTACCTAATGACGCCTATTGAAGAAGCGTTGAAAGTATTTTCTGATAGACAGAGTTGAAATCTTCTTACAAAGTTTTTTGGTTCCAGAAACTATGGGAAAGCTAGAAGAAAAGCGAAAATTAGGGGGGACTAACAGACATGTAAAAAATTGGCAAAGTATAAAAAGGATTAAGTAAACTTTTGAATTTAAATAGTTTTGCATTCTACCTTGAACATTTCTTAAATGACTGATATCTTTAACTTCATTTAAACCCCATAGAAAGTAATATACACAACTATCAGAGGCTGATGAAGTGTGGGGATTATATTTGGAGATTTTGCACACAATGGGCCTGAGTCATTAAGGCAAAAAAGGAGTAAATGTTCTCTGGGACAAACCATGTTTCAATGCAAGAGGTGCAAATTAGTTTATTATTTTGCAGATAAGTTAAATATTGGCGGTTTTATCATCTAACACACAAATACTTAATAACTTTATTATTACAATGAAATTTAATGTTGATCTAGGACATGCCCTACCCCAACTATAAATCTGTCCCCACATTTTAAATTTACCTCCCCTCCAATGCAACATGGTTTTGCCCAGGTGCAAATGATACTCCTTTTTTAGGCTTTGCTCTCCTTAATGACTCAGGCCCAATATCTGCATTAAGAAAAATTATGCATGAATGAAAGTAAACAATGCTGAGAAATAAACATGCTTAAAAAATACTTGGAACATGACATGATTCTAAGAGGTTTAAACGTTAGACAACTGCTCCAAGCAACTTATCATTGAAGATAATCTACTCTAGGGAGGTTAGACTAAGGCTAGGTACATATTGTAGAATTTTCCGACTGACGTGTTATCTTTCCCTTCGACTGAAGGTCCGATCGCTCGGATGATTAATGAGTACACACTAGTCACGTGTTAGACGATTAACGAAAGATCGACCGTCTGGGAAGCGACTTTTTACACCATATTGTCGTGAGCAAAGATTAGAAATTACAAAATTAGTGAAGTGCGGACACCCCACCACGTGGGACTGGTACAGGCATCAGAAATTAATATACACACGCCCCCAAAGAAGTCGCAGTTCGAGGAACTTTCAGCATTTGGTTGTGGATCGATTGGAAAAGTATACACACTACATGATCGTTAGGTGGATTGGTCGGAAAATATTAAACAGTGCGACCAACCAAATGAGCCGACAATCGACACTTTGGCATGACTTTCGACCATCGCGTCACTATACACGCTAACCCGACTACCGACCGCTCGTAAGTTGGCTGATTTGCGCGAATATTGGACGAAAATGCTTTAGTGCGTACCAAACCTAAGTCACAAATTGGCCATTTAAAGGAGAATTTTAAAGAAGTGTGAGATACGGAGGATTATAAAAAACTAGCCAGCTTTACCAACAACAAGATAGACAAAATAGAAAATTACATCATTAAAAGAAAACAGAAGAAATACCATAGGGATTTAGAAGACAGGAATAAAGATGACATTACAAAAATAGACAGTACTATCAAAAATAAAACCTTTTCTATCAACCATATAAAGATGTGAATTTAATAACCCCTACAGGAAAACTCAGAAATATTCATTGACAACTAGCTAAACAGAGAGTTTACCAACCCTACAATGAAAAATACTTCTGTTACTAAAAAAAAAAAAAATCACACAAGACCACCGGAAATTTCAGGAATTGCTAAGTGGTTTGGCATATGTGTGTCAGCATTGTTTGTTTGCTGTGCATTTCACAAATGGTGTCATTGTGAGATATTTAAAGCACAGCCAGATCTTGCTGTTTACACAGCCAACAGATCCAGAGCAATGAGTGATACAAAATCTGGTTAACATAAATATATTTGCTGCAATTGTGAAAAATGCATAGGTGTTGCAAATCTTAATCACAAAGCAAATGTATAAAATTATTTGATAGTTACAAGCGTGATTTACAGGTAACATAAAAACTTTTTTCAAAAACAAACCTGTTACATTTATGCTTACGTGCTTCCCTACACGCCAAACCATTAGTATAGAGGATCTTTTGAGGGCTTTGGTGAATGTGGCCTCTAAGCAGGTGCAATAGGCCCAAATGCTGTTGGTCACAAAGGCCCAGATAGAAAATACTAAGATTGTGCATGAAGAGCTCGCTCAAGTGAGGCAGGTACATGATGTGTCTGGGTTGTCTGTCTTGCAGAAAATGACCTCCTTGGAGGATGTGGAAGCTCATCTTGTAGCCTTTGAGAGAGTTGCCGCATGAATCAAATAGTCTAGGGAGAAAAACTGGTACCATATTTGAACAGTAAAGCTCAGCGGGCTAATGTTGATTTGTCTAACGAACAGTCTTCTATTAGCAAGTAAATGTTGAGACTTTGGCCTAGTGTCACAATTCTGCTAAGAACTGGAAATGACAACTATGGAGCTCGGAATATAGTAAAAGCATAAATATTTATTGAGCAGATGTGATCCAGAAGGTGCATAACTGAGTATTGCAGACACAGAACAATAGATCTCTGGGTGAGGCTGAAAACAGGTACTGGGCACCCTCCGCAGGAGATGGCTCGGACTGGGCACCCTCGGCAGGAGATGGCTCGGACTGGGCACCCTCAGCAGGAGATGGCTTGGCCTGAGCACCCTCGGCAGAAGATGACTCAGACTCAGCACTCTCAGCAGGAGATGGCTCGGCCTGAGCACACTTGGACGACAGTCTGACCTAGGCACACTTGGAGGATGGCCCGGCCTAGGCACACTTGGACCGGTCAGCATTGGGAGAAGCCTCAGACTGGTCAGTACTAGGAAAAGCCTTGGACCGAATAGCACAAAGTGGCAACTCAGACTGAACCATATATTATGTGGCAACTTGGGCTTGTTGAAGTAATACAATTTATTGTGTGCAACCCAATGTGCAATAATATATATATTATTGTTATTATACATATTTTTATTTGAGGAATTGCTGATAAAATGAAAAAAAGACTATGGGCTAGATTTACTATCAGGCGTGTTTGTAAACCCGCTGACTTTCGGCGGGTTTGGCGGCGGTTTAGCCATCGCCGGATTTACTAAGGCTAAACCCGCCGTCCAAACGACCAGAAAAGATGTTTTCAAACCCGCCTCTGTGTAAAGCGCCATGACGGTTTCAACAATGTTCAACATACAAACAGCCGGATTTACTATTAGGGGGTTTATAAAGCCGCCAGAAAACCGCCATTCAAAAGACCAAAATGAAAGCGCTGCTTGTGAGCGGCGTGATGGTTCAAACAGTGTGCTGTTTCAGGTATTTTGCCAATCAGACCATAAGAGAAAGGCTTATTTCATGTCCAATGACCCTTTAGGACTGTGTATAGAAAATGGGCAAAGTGTCATGAAATTTCAGGCTACTGTTTTTTTGGTTTTCCATTATTTTTTCACCCAGTATGATTGCATAGTAAAATCTCATTTCACCTTTCCTTTTCTAGTTGTTTTGTACTTTCCAAAAAACCACTAGAATACTGTTGCCTCAAAGAAACTAGGATGGGAATTGTTGCATTACATAGTTAACCCTTATTTTAATGCTAATGCAATCCACATGTGAAAAATGGTTTTTCTGCCTGAAGCAATCACAGACAATCACCGTCTATTGCCCAGCAGTTAATCATGATGCTTACAAAAAGGGCCCCTCATTATTTGGCAGGTGTGGGGTTGTTGGAGAATGGCTTTTGCAGGTAATGTGGTGCATTCTTGCCAGTGTATGTTTGCAGCTTTTTACCTGATGGAGGCAGAAAGGCGCCAGGAGGAGGAGGATGAACAGCAGTTGGCATCTGTTCCGTGGAGCCTGCAAAGACCCCGCACTCCACGTGCATTTCCAGTGCGTTTGAATCTGGAGTCTTTGGCTGATGTGGAGGTAGTACAAATGTTTCGCCTCAATCGTACTAACCTCATGGCACTGTATGAGCAAGTGAAGGATGATTTGGAGCCTACAACCAGCCGCTCTAATGCAGTGTCAGGACTACACAAACTACTGTGTGCAGTTCACTTTTTGGCAACAGGTTCCTTTCAATCTGTGTCCTCCAGAGTGATTGGCATAACGCAGCCGACATTTTCAAGGCATTTTGGACAGGTTTTAGGTGCCCTTAAAAGAGTGTGCCCTAGCTTTATCAGCTTCCCCAGCCAGGAGTCACAGTGGCATGAGCTCAAGGGAGCTTTCTATAGGGTCGCAGGTATCCCTAATGTAATGGGTGCAATAGATTGCACTCATATTGCCCTGAGACCACCTCACCACAGGGCAGAGGTTTTTGTTAATCGCCATCATTACCACTCCCTGAATGTGCAGGTTGTCTGCGATGCTAACCAGCGTATATTGAGTGTTGTTGCAGGCTATCCTGGGTCATGTCATGATGCCTTTATACTGAGACAGTCTGCCCTTTATGCCAAATTTTGCTTTTATTGCAGGAGATTCAGGATATGGGTGTCGCTCCTGGCTCATGACTCCTCTGCTGCATCCTCAGACTCCTGCACAGCACCAATACAATGAGGCACACATAAGCACTAGAGGTGTCATATAACGTACGTTTGGACTCTTGAAAATGAGGTTCAGGTGCCTTGATAAATCTGGTGGGGTGCTTATGTATGCACCTGAAAAGGTATCTGAGATTGTCCTGGCTTGCTGTCTGCTGCATAACCTGGCTTTACATCAACTTACCCCACCGATTATTGCAGTAGACAGTGAAGAAGAAGGGGTACGTGTCACATCTGGTGATGTGCAGAGCACAGAGGGCGGAAGGGAGATTAGAGACCGTCTAATTGCAAACTACTTTACGTGTAAGTACATAGTATGAAAAACATATTTTGCTCCAAAATGTGTTTTATGTGAGCGCAATTTTAGTATTTTATTTTAAATGTTTTGTAAATTGGAACCTTTAAAAACAGGATAGTGTGTACTCCTCATGTGGTAAATATGAACATCCCTGGAATGTGACAGTCAGAGGTCAATGTTTAAGTGAAATTAGTGCATAGTTGTTAAAAAATCAGTATACTCTTGTTTAATGTGCAGAAAAGAAAGACTGACACAATAGAAATTTAACTGCATTTATTGCAGAACACAATAAATAATAACGTATAATGGTTATAGAAACTTGACAAAACATTAATCAATTAGAAACATTGTGCTAGCGATGCCTTTTTGCAGGCATATCGCTATGCTTGGTGCCACTCTCTCCCCTCCCTCGCCCACCCCTGGTGCGAGCACCTCTCCT
Organism: Mixophyes fleayi; assembly: GCF_038048845.1. Taxonomy (NCBI): domain Eukaryota; kingdom Metazoa; phylum Chordata; class Amphibia; order Anura; family Limnodynastidae; genus Mixophyes; species Mixophyes fleayi. The sequence goes on along the minus strand of NC_134409.1, from coordinate 51,753,849 downwards.
TGGAGGAGTACTCTGTAGAGATGTGGTAGGCGTACTAGCGGCACTGGTGGTGGCTGAAGACATAGGTGCCGGTAAACGGGCTACAATTTCTGAATGTAGTTGCCCTGCCAGCCGGGTCACATTGGCATTCCCCTCACGTACTGTGGAATGTAAGGCCTCCACAGCCCCAGTCATTTGGGCCAGCTGCACATTGGTCTGTTCTAAAGCTGTTGCCAGACGGTTGATTCCAGCAGGGAGTTGACTATTGGAGCGGTGTATCCGGCTCAACTGGGCCGCAATTTGTGACATGTGGCGAGTTTGCCTGTCCATGAACAATGTCTGTTGCTGCTGGAATGCGCCAATAGACAGCGCCATTTCTCTGGCTGGGTCCATACTTTCAGGTGCAGGTTGGTGGTGTGATGGTTCAGCAGGGCCAGGTGAAACTTCCTGGAGGCCAGACACAGGGGCATCCACTGTTACCAGGGTGATGGTCGTTTGATCCTCTGGCTCAGGGGACATTTCCAGGGACTCCGCCTGAGGTGGCTGGTATGAAGAGGGCCCTGTGTATGAAAAATGAGGGTAAGTATATAGTATATAATATGTTTGTATATTGCATTCTGAACACTGGATAGGAAAGAATATTCTTTAGCAACTACAGATTCTTTCACAATGTTTGCATTCCTGATTTCTAGTCCTATGCTACCTGCTTACGGATGCACTTATTATCCTTTTAATACCCATTATCATTTGGACTGTGTAGTACATGCTGGGTTATTTTGACTAAACTGCATGCTATAAAAAGTGGAGATGTTGCCTATAGCAACCAATCAGATTTTAGCTGTCATTTTGTTGAATGCAATAAATAAAGTAAAGGTATATTCTGATGGGTTACTATAGGCAACATATCAGTTTAGTAAAATGTAGCCCTAACTTCTCATTGCAAACAATTAAAAAAAAAAAAAATGGACAGCAACATTTGCACAGAAAATCAATTAACTCCATTATTTCTCTCCTAAACAGAAATCACGTACCTGCTTGCTCGTCTGTGCCCGAATCTCTCGCTGAAGGTGGAGGTGTAGGTCTGGCACTGGGACTGAACTGCGGTCCTGGCGATTCTGGATGTATTAGAAAAAGCATACAATGTATTTCCAGAAAAAAACAATTTCCAAATATACTGTTTATTGCACAAATGTGTTTGCAATTTTTTATTTTTTTTTCTATGAGAAAAAAAAACCTTTACAAACTATTAGAGGCAAAAATACACTTTGAAAAACAAAAACAAAAAAAAAAATTAAGAAAAAACGTTTGCAAAGAGAAAAGCAGTTTTAAAAGAGAAAAGCAGTTTTGCAAAGAGAAAAGCAGTTTTAAAAAAAGAAAAGCAGTTTTAAAAAAAGAAAAGCAGTTTTAAAAAAAGAAAAGCAGTTTTAAAAAGAGAAAAGCAGTTTTACCAGTTTTGCAAAGAGAAAAGCAGTTTTAAAAAGAGAAAAGCAGTTTTAAAAAGAGAAAAGCAGTTTTAAAAAGAGAAAAGCAGTTAAAATACTGTTAGGGTAAAAAAAACAAATAACTCACCAACTACTTGGCCAAAAGAGGGCGAGTCGGTGTCCTAGACATTTATGCCCTCTACAATTTCAGCCGGCATTATCTGGCGCAGCTCCTCCTCGTACGTGGTGTACTCCATACGAAGTGGGGGGCCACCACCCGTGCGCCTTGTCGACCTCCTTTCCTGGGCCATCTTCTCTTTAAGCCTCCTCTTAATATCAGAGAAGCGCTTGCGGCAGTGTGCCACTGTCCGCTTCAGTGGGCCCACCGCGTTCACGGCATCACAGACTCTCCCCCACAGTTGGTGACGCCGCCTTAGAGGAGTCCGGGCTGCCAGGTTCCCTAGGATGACCTCGTAGCAGGGAATGATGTTGTGCACCAACACACAATTCTCATCATGTGAGAAGCGCACATTCCTCCCTGTCTTGGTCTTCCTGCCCTGTCCTGTCTCCTCAACCTCTCCCTCTCCCTCCTCTGACCCCTCAACCTCCATCTCCCTCTCCTCAGCCTGTTCTCCCCTCCTATCTCTGGACATTTTTACCCAGAAGACAGAAAAACACAAAACACTGAAGGACTTACAAACACAAACTACGCTACCTACAGACACACTCTCCACACAGTCACACACAAGTAACACAGACAAAGGACAAGTCAAATACAAAAAATACAAGACAGAAAATAAATGAGAAAATAAATGTACAAAACAGGAAAAAACCACAGGACTACTCACACTTCAAACAGATATCGCTCCACCAATCCACCAAACTCCAACTCTCACCAACTCTCAGCAAACCACTATCCTCCAAACTCCTCTCACAAAACTCCTCTAAACCCTATCAGAGAAAAAAGTGTCAGGCCAGTGGTTTATATAGGGCTTGTGATGTCAAATCTCCTGAGTTTGAAAATAGCCAATAGTAACAGGCCAGGAGACAGGTGTAATTTTCAAAAAAACCGCCTTTACACAAAAGCGCCGTCATTTAAAGCAAAAGCGCCATGTTCTATTCAAAGCCGCCGGCGGCTTTGAGCATTACATCCCGCCGTGACATCGCCGGCGGCTTCAAATTGAAGCTGATATGCGCCCATTAGTAAATCCGGCTGTTTGCAATGCAAACCCGCCGGAAAACCGCCGCGATGCATGGCGGCTTCAAGCCGCCATGCATCACGCCTGATAGTAAATCTAGCCCTATGAAATATATCTTGTGCAAATATCTGTTTTAAGAAAGTAGATCCATGCAGTGTATGCTGATTCATTGCAAACTATCCATGTGACCTCTGTGATGACCTTTGTAAACACACCCACCATTGTAAAAGTTTATAAATTGGCTTGCAGCCAGACCAGAGCTTGATCGGCCACGAAATCATGGGCTTGCAGGTAGTATATGAACTGAGCTATCTCTATTGTAACTTGAGATGTCCACTGACCCCCGTGTTTTGGTTCTGGTTTTGGTTTTGGATCTGGATTAGCTTTGTGTTTTGGTTTTGATTTTGGTTTTGGCAAAACCGCTCTCGATTGTTTTGGGTTTGGTCCCCAATTTTTTTCTAAAATCCCAATTTTTTTTGCTAAAGTCACATAATTTGGCTCTTTTTTATCCCTACATTATTATTAACCTCAATAACATTCATTTATAATCATTTCCAGTCAGTTTTTGTCAAGTGACAAGAACACTGGTAGCCCTCCTGTTTTTGTATGAGCAATGGCACTGAGCATTGTCACTGGAGCATGGAGAGTGACAAGAACACTGCTACCCCTGTTTCTGTGTGAGCAATGGTGCTGGATCTCCTGGGGAGGGAGGTACTTATGGAATCCAAAACCTGCAAGATCCCACAACGCAATGATGACGTTTTGCCTCGATTCAGATCCGAGGACACGCAAAAGTAACAAGCCGGCTCACAAGCCTACTCTGATCTCCTAAGTTCAGGTCAGCTCGGTTTTTAGAAAACCGAGCCTGAGCATCTCTAATTTTAACTCTGTAACTTAAAATCTAACATTAAGTAAATCTCTTATTGTTGCAAAATCTATAGTTGAATGGACAATATTAATTTATTTTGAGAAACAAATTCAACAGGCTGAACCATTTTAAGTGGCAACTCCGGCTGAAGCATATTAAGTGGCAGTGTCTCTGGAGCAGACTGTAGGGGATGCGCCCATTCTGGAACTGGCAACGTCCCTGGAGCAGAGACACCGCTGCCACACCGCTGAAACATGCCAGCTTGAGCTGGCGTACATTAACGTAGCTGAAAACTTTCCCTGAAAACAGAGCTGCACAGCGCGTGTGTGGAGGGATCTAGTTATCCCTCCCTGTCACATGACTCACCTTCTACCAGTCCAGGATCTCTGTGTGCATGCCACAGGTTTTCGGTCGGTGCATGCGCAAAGAGGAAGTTTCCCTTTTCTTTACATGTTTCAAAATTTGAACATCGAGTAAGATCATCCTAATGAAAATCTTCTAAGGAGATTGAAGTTTATGGACATATGGACATAAGTGTTCCCAATTCAATACTGTGAATATTTTATAGATCTATATATATTATTATTATTTTTATATTGTGGCGCCTATAGGTGTGGTTATGTTGCTTTATTTTGTTCATTATATGTGGACCATTTCTCCACTTCTCCACTTCTGAGACAGCCATTTTTTTCAGCGCTCCAAAATACATTTTTTGCCATATTTAATTACAGACTGACACGTGCTCAGCGTGTAGTTGAAAATGCCTTTGGGATTCTAATTAACAGACTCCGAGTTTTTTATTCTGCAATAAACCTGTGTTTGTACAACGTTGACAAAGTAGTGATGGCCTGTTGTGTTCTGCATAACTTTCTACGGCGTAAAAGCAACAGTGGACGTACCACTCAGGCCTATTTGGAAACTAATGCCGAGGACATGGAGGTAGTGGGCTTGACACCATTAGAGTGTGGACACTCTAAAAATAGTAGTACATTGGCAAAATAAAATCAGAAAGCGTACCTTACGTATTTCAACAGAGAAGGTGTCATGCCATGGCAGAATGATTGCTTATGACAACACATATATACATGTTATGTATTTTTATTGTTTTGTTGATTCTTTTAACACAAATAAATCTGTTACATGGCAACATCAAAGTGTACTGTACTTACTTACTGGTATATATATCATATGCTTGCTCTACCTCTGTGGATGAACTGCTGTCTGTGGGCATTCTGCTAGTGGACGTATGTGGTGTTTCTTGGTCCCTCACAAAGTGTAACAGATCAAAGTACCATAGCTTTGGCACATACACATCTTCAGCTGCAGCTCCTGATTTTGGCTGCATCAACTTTATTTGAAAAAAAAAAATTATACACAGTCTAAGGTTCTGGATCTTGTTTTTTGCCCATTCCACAGTTGCTCCAGGGTAATATGGCAGACATGCTTTTACAAGCTCTTGCATCGCCATGTTCCGCATCATTCTGTTTAAATAATCTTTGGATTTGGCTTTCCACAAACATGGAAATTATTGAGACCTACATGGGTGAGCCCTGTAGGTCTCAATAAAATCCTTCATTAGGTCAGCATTTCTTTCATAAGTCATTGTGTTCTGTTTGGCTATAAATAAAAATAAACATATTTTACATCTGTGCTGTACAATAAACCAATGCAAGTACACATGTATGCACCAATCAGAAAGATCTTACCGTATATATGAACAATCGTAAAATCCCTTAGTATGTAATGGTCATGTATGGGTTAAAGTTATAGCAAAAAAATGAGGTTATTATACACGAATAGGCATCACCCACAATGCTTCATTCTCTGCGGGCATCATCGCTGATTGGTACACAGCAGAAACGAACGCCCATGTCTGAGTGTATAAAATTACAGAGGAGCCTGTCTGGCGCCGAGGAACATGAGAAGATGGCGGGTGAGGAGAAGGTGTTAGTGGGGGTTGCAGCTATGGAGACAGAGACGCACTCAGAGATGGTGCTGGAAGGGTCAAACAATTTTGAAAATGCTAAGGTGGGTGATGGAGATTTTCAAAAAGACGAAGAAATACAATTTATCTCAGCTAAAAGAGCAAAGTCAATGAGCCCAAGAGAGGTGGAGATGATGGTAAAGGTATTGGACCAGTATGATTACAACTGTCAAAAGCGAAAATACAGAAAAGTTAATAATAGAATGGAAGTGATAATGCAAAAACTACTGCAATAACTGAAGGAGAAACTAGGAAAGAAAATAAATAAATTCCAAGTCCAGAATAGGTGGTCGAACCTTAAAAATAAAGAGGAAAGGAGACTGGAGCGAATTCGTAGAAACATTAAAAAAAGTGAGTAGCACATGTAGTGTACCTGTTTGAAGGACTTTATGTATTTAATTCTAGTTTCACATGAAGCAATGCAAATGCATGATTATTTTTTTGTCAGAAGGAAGAATTAAAGGTGAGAAGGCCTGTTTAGATACCACTGATGTAACACCTGTTATCAAACAAGAAAAAATTATGTTGAATACCAAGATCTGAAAGAAGTTATACACGAAGGTATTTCAATGAACATGTGTAGACAACTAAATGTTTTGGGCACATACCTGTACCGTTATAAGAACCAAAATGGCACCTGTTTTCCAGAATCTATGGAGGTTAAGCCCGCTATTGTAGCGTTTGTGCCAGAGGAACCACAACACAAACTGATCTCGAACAGTGTACAAGGTGAGCACATTTCTGGTGTTGGATTAAGACTTTTATTAACTTTATTACAGATATAGAAGTGTAATGGTAAACATTTTTTATTTTCTTGTTTCATAGATACCGTCGTCATATCCGATGAAAGTTCTGAGGAAGAAAAAAATGTTGTAAAGCTCCACGAATATTTTAAAGAAATGAAAGGAAATATAACCAACATCAAGAAAACCTTGATAATACTTTTGTTGACATGTATATGCTGTTTGGAACTGTTGGAACTGTTGTGCCACAAACCAGTAGCACCCTTTAAGTGTAATACTATTTTTTTTCACTTGTCATATTCTACAAAACAATTTTTTGTACTTTTTTTTTTACCTCTGTTATCAAGTAAGCTAGTCATTAAATTTATTAATAATTCATTTTACAACATATTCCTGTTGTTTCTTATTCCAAATGTGCTGCAGAAGCCATGATGATAGAATAAACAAGAAGAAAATAACCATAGTGTCTATTGCAACCATTCTGTATATTTCTTCCAATGAGTTGAGAAAATAGTTATGTATAGTTTTTCATGACTTTTCTTTCCAATAACACTTCACTAAATTTAAACTGAATTTACTTAGCACTGTGTTGTGATTTACATCTGAGGTAGTACAAAAGGAAAAGTCTCATCAAAGGCCATAAATATATGCTATCTCTATGTTCCTTCCCCTATGTATCTCACTCTTCTCATCGTGTTGATCTGCATCCCTTATTAAATCACTATAAGATAACACTTTATAAACAGCCAAAGCAACCCATAACAAAGCTTTCTAATTAGCTGATCATCTCACTATAATCATTTCCAGAGCACATTATCCTAAGGGTAGCATGGAAAAGAAATGAGAAAACATATGCTATTTCTATCTATCTATATATCTTTATGTGTATGCAGTGCATTTCAATCATTGTTTCCTGCTGAGATAGAGAAATTTCTCAATTTGAAAATGATTGTGCTGCAATTTGATGATAATTAGCTTATGTGTACACATCTATCCCTTTCTAATCAATAAAGCGGCTTCATATAGTGAGAGTGAGCTTCGAAGCTACAGTGTCCATTTTAGGAAATTCTTATTGCATGTCTTACTTTTTAATCACTGTCCCTCTTAAATTACAAAATCCCTCCTAAAACAACAACCTGCTCTCTGTTCCAAAAATTCCATTCTTTCACACTCCATCCTCCCTCTTCTGTCATGCATATTTCCTGCTTAAATTTCTCTCCTCTACTTCCCTTAGTTATATACTCCATACTCTAAAAGACCTTTCTGCAGCTGTAACCTTACCCACACCCAGGGCCGGATTAAGGGAATGGAGGCTCCTGGGCTAAGGGGGCCTCCATTCCCCCGTGAGGGCCCCCCCTGTGATCTGAGCTGCCCACGCCCCCCCCATGATCCGAGCTGCGTGCACCCCCCCCCCCCCCGTGATCCAAGCTGCCCGCGCCCCCGCTTCCCCCCCCCGGCACTTACCTCCTTCTCCGGCGCGCTGTATGCTCTTCACTGAGGAGATCTCGTGAGAGTGAGACTCCTCAGTAAGGAGACTACAGCGCGCCGGAGAAGGACCGCAGTGAAAGTGCTCAGCAGCACTGATCGCGCCAGGGGCGCCCCCGACCCCGGCCGATCAATACTGCTGCTGAGCACTTTCAAGGGCCCCCTGGATGCCATAGGCCCCTGGGCTGTAGCCTAGTTAGCCCTATGGCTAATCCGGCCCTGCCCACACCCCCTCTTGTTTACAGCTCTGCTTTCCATGCTATAAACATTTCTCCTTCACCCTCTCTGACTCTTCAGCATCTTTTTGAATCTGCTCCCTCACTCCATTTTATTATATGGTCATTATGCCCTCTTCTATCTAGAATGTAGTTGGTATTTATGTTTTTGTTTTTGTTTTTAATGAGCCATCTTCTATTTACAATATGGTAGTTTTGTAAAAATGTTTAAGAACATTCACCTTCCTGTCCTTAAGCCACTGCATTGTTTTCTTGGTGGTATGTTTAGGGTTGTTGCAATGCTGGAAGGTGAACCACCTGCCCATCTTCAGCTGTCTAGCAGAGAGCCACAGGTTTTCATCAAGAATTGGGCAGCATCTAACTTCCCTTGAATCCTGACCAATTGCCCAGTTCCTGCTGAAGAGAAAGACCCCACTATGTAATGATGCCACCATCATGCTTTGCAGAAGATATGGTGTGTTTTGGGTGTTGTGCTTTGGTTTTAGTCAAGTATAGCTCTTGGCATTCAGTCCAAAAAGTTTAATCTTGGTCTCATCTGCCCTTACAACATTTTGTCACATGGCATCAGAATCTTAGGTGAGACTGGGTGTGGCACCTTTTCAGAAGATGTTTCTTTCTTGCCACCCTACCAAACAGGGAAACTCTGTGTAAAGCTTGTGAGATAGTTGCCACATGCACAGACTGACAGCCATAATGACTCGTAAATCCTTCAAAATTGCAATTGGCCTCTTGGTAGCTTTCCTAATCAATATCCTCCTGGCTTGACCCAATTAAGGCAAGATGTTGGTGGTGCCATTCACTTTCCACTTCTTAATAATGTTTTGAACTGTACTCAGAGGCAGAGTGAACTCTTCTTGCATCCTTCTATCTTGTGCCTTTCCACAACTTTATTCCATAGCCCTTTTGAAAGCACCTTTCCAACCAGGTGAATCATTTGCCTTACAATGCACTACTAATAGTGGAATCCTCAAGGAACAACCAGTTTTATCCTGAAGTAATCAAAACCACTACAATTGATGTCAAATGGTGGCCAATTAGCCTATTGTGTGATCTGGAAGGTCATTGGTTGTACCCGAGCAAGATTATAATGATTATTTATTCAAACCAGGTATTTTAGTAATTAAATTATATTACTTTTTGTAAATATTATTTTTACTTTGATGCTGTGGGTGATGTGTAAATACAGCTAGAAAAAGTTTGATTTCACTTATTTCAGCTTTCATGATGCAATGTGACAAAAGGTATGCATTGTGATATTTAAAATGTTTTGTACTAATGCACCTAGTTGGTCCCCCCAGCTCTCTCACAATACAGACCTTCGCAAACTAGAAGTGATCCTTGGTTTGTAGGGATGCTGAAAAATCTCAAGAGGCTCCCTGTGCAGAAGTCTAAGGGCTAGATTTGCTAAAGCATGTTGTCAGTTTTCCTTGTGCTTTCAAAACCACCACATTTACTAAAGGGCAAACCACCATTAAAATGGGCAGAAACAACATTTTTACAAACTTCCATTTCACAGATCGTCATCCCAATTTTTACAATGATGAACATACGAACAGCCAGATTTACAAAGATGGAGTTTGCCAAATCACTGCAAAACCGCCATCCAAGCCAAAAGAGGTGGTTGTGATTGAAGAAATCACATTCAATTGGCCTCCAGTTAATCATTATACGTGTGTAAAAAGGGCCAAAAACGTTTTTACATGTGTGAGTTTGATTGATAATGGTGATTTCAGGGAATCTGGTTCCAAACAAAAAGGAGGGAGGAGGATGAGGATTAACACCAGCCCTAGGTTCCATGTAGGCCACACAGACCATGCATATCATGTGTTTTTGCTGTTTGTTTGAACCTGGACTCTTTGTCTGATCAGGAGGTAGTGCAAATGTTTCGACTCAACCACACTAACCTCCTGATGCTTTAGGAGCAGCTGATAATTGATTTGTAGCCAGAAACATCACACTCTCATACAGTGTCTGGACTTCACAAATTAATGTGTGCTGTCCACCTTATGGCCGCAGGCTTCTCAAAAGTGGTAGGTATAACAGAAGTGACATTTTCAAGGCACTTTTCTCAGGTGCTAAGTGCCCTAACACTAGTGTTGCACACATCTATCTGCTTCCCCAACCAAGAATCACAGTAGCATTGGTTAAAGGTAACTTTCCTTAGGCTCTCAGGACTACCTAATGTCTTGAGAGCCATAGATTGCACTCATATTGATCTGAAACCAATTACCACCACTACCATTCCCTGAATGTGTAGGTGGTCGGTTAGTGTTTTGTCTGACTAATCTAGGTCATATCATGACACCTATATCCTGAGGCAGTCAACAGTGTATGCCAAGTTTGAGAGTGGAGAAATGCCAGATGGATGCTTTAGGGGATATAACAGGTATATTTTGATGTAACCTGGTCCTTCTTTTATATTCCTTACATGTGCTAACTGCAGTAGACATACATTCAATGTAAGCTAACACATATGTCTAATTTCAGGTGATTCAGGATATTGTTGTCACTCCTGGTTGATGACACCTCTCCTGCATTCACAGACTCCTGCCCAATTATAAGGAGGTGCACATAGCCACTAGCAGTTTTAAACAATATACCTTTGGACCATTGAAGACCAGGTGCTTTTGTGGTACCCCAAAGCCCTGTTGAACAGCACAGAGGAGTGCATAAACGCTTTTAAAACGCAGGGCTACAAGGGGTTAATTGTGCTCCTGAAAACTTGTGCCCAGGAGTGATTGACAGCAGGAGGATGAAGGCCCTGATTGGCTGGGGGAGTAACAGGAAGAGGATGTGCAATAAGGAGGAGAAAGAGAGAGCAGCATGGTAGAAGGAACAAGGGAGAGGACGTGCAGCCAAGCAGAGACAAGAGTGAGCTGCTGCCAGAACTGTGACATTGCCAAAAAGCGGACGGAGAACAGCTGGGGACACGCAGCGGGGTGCCAAAGACAGTCTCCACTAACTGCAGAACCATCTCAAGGTAAAACCCTAGCCTGCAGTGTACTGCACACACCCCAGTGTCAGAGGGAAGAGTGATGAGAGAATCTATCCAAAACTGACATTGCATTCTTGTACAAGGAAGGATTGTGAGAGCTTTTCCCCCAGATCATACCTTTACACAGCTGCAATTCAAGTTAACTCAGCAGTAGATGCTAAAAGTGGGGCGCCTGACCCATAGGGAATAGCACGGTACCCCAAACACCTGAGTAAGAAGTAGCCCGCTAGTGGGCGCGGTAGTGACCGTAAGAGTCTTGATGGGTTATTATTGATGGTTTTTGCATCATCAACAGTCAGATATTGTTAACGTGAAAGTAGTAACTGTGATTACCAGTGTGCCTTATTAGACAATGTGCATTGAAGATGTTATCGTTATTCTGCCTTATACTCACCAGGTGTATGTCATATCTTAAATGCTATTGTGCTCTATGCTGATCAGACACAATATTTTGTCATTACTATTGAGCTGAAGGGGTCAGTGGCGCGGTGTCTTACCGAAACTATCCTTACCACATTCTCAATAAACCCAAGTTGTTTGACCAATCCTTGTCCCTTTCATTGAAGTATTTATTTCCTGAACACCGGATATCCGAACAGAAGAGAAGGATTCCCATCAGTACTCGACCACCACACTTTGATAAAACTAGTGGTGTACTTCTCTACACCCCTGCAAAGGTATCCGGTATTGTGCTGGTTTGCTGTCTAGTGCATAATCTGGCTTTACAACATAATAGCCTATTGATTGTTGCAGTGGACAGTGAACAAGTATGTGTCTGTGTATCATCTGGCAATTTGCAGACTACAGATTGGGAGAGGCAGATTAACGGTTAATTGCAAATTATTTCTGTGTGATGTGTTAGCAATGCAATCTATTATGAGTCTATTTTTAGAGTAGGGATTGTTTGATTAGATGGTAGTGTGTCCTAGTCATGTGCACCCTTGCAGATGGTTTGGTAAGTGATATAAAATATGAAATGTATTTTTGAAAAAAGTTGAAAATTATATTGTCCACAATAGAACTGTTTTTTAGGTAATGCAATCAAGTTTTTGGCATTGTTAAAATGTTTATATTTTTTGGTCTGTAGCGTCAACTAGAAAATAATATAAAATGTGCACACTATTTGCCCTAATTTTTAAGGAACATAAATACTGATATGTACTGTATTTTGAGTAATCTCATTCTGTGCATTTAAAGAAGCAGACCATTCGTCAGTGAATGCAGAATTCAATTTATCTTCACGCGCAAAGTACCATTACTACAGCCTCGGATTTCATGGGTAGAATGGGGAGGGGAATTGGCATATGCACATAGTCAATGTACAATAAGGGAGTGCTAAGTTTGAGCGCAAGTAGCAACATCCAATTCAAGCATTTGGCATCTCAAAGGTATGTGTTTTTCTGTCATATTACTTGCACCAGCTAAAGGGCAAGTGTAAGTTGAGTTCTGAGTGATAGTGATAGCGATGACGTATGCAAGCAAGAATATGTTTTGTAATCAGGAGCAACTGTAAAAATGCATTTACAGTAGACATTAATAAAATCCTTATAAATTCTATGGAAATTAAAAAAATATATATATTTATTTATATATATTTTTTAATGTTTTGACATTAATGACTATATTATGAACAGGTGACAATAATAGTTTTTTTTCTGTGCCTTTTTTTGTAACTTTATATTCTACATACATACTGGACGTATCCTGCATTGCATTGTCTGAGTAAAGAGCACCTAGACCTGTATTCACCTCAATCTATTTAGTCACCTGGGTGACTAAATAGATCAAGGGGGAGCCATAGGTGTAGCTTATCTGGATTTCGATAAGGCTTTTAACACTGTCCCACATTGCAGACTGTTAAATAAACTTAAAAGATTGGAATTGGATTCTAGATGGTTGAATGGATAAGATCTTGGTTGCAGGATAGAAACCAGAGAGTTGTAGAAAACAGAGTGCATTCACAGGAGGGAAAGGTTACCAGTAGAGTACCTCAAGGATCTTTACTTGGACCAGTGCTTTTTAATATCTTAATTGGTGACATTGCAAATGGTATTAAAGGGAAAGTATGCCTTCTTGCAAATAACATAAATATATGCAACAGAGTAGACACACCAGGAAGGAAAAAACAAATGATTGATGAACTAAGTAGACTATAGTTATGGTCAAGATAGTGGCAACTACAGTTTTATGCAAAATCATGCACTTGGATCTCAAAAACTCAAAGGCTAAATATAGTATTAAAGGCACTATAATGGAAACTACTGAGGAGGAAAGGGATCTAAGAGTCACTATTTCAGGTATTTCACTATTTACTCGGAAAGACTAAAAGATCTTAGTATGTATAGTTTGAAGCAGAGAAGGGAAAGGGGGGCATGTTAGAAACTTTCAAATATATCAAGGGTTTTAAAAAGGTACAAGAGGGAAGAATTCTTCAAAGGAAGAGAAATATTAGAACACGAGGACATGCACTGAAAATGGAGGGAAGTAAGTTCAGCATAAATTTGAGAAAAAAACACTTTACAGAAAGTGTGGTGGATAAGTGAAATAGCCTCTCATCAGAGGTGGTTGAGGCTAATACATTAGAGTTACTCAGGCGCTAAGAATCATAAAAAATGGCATATAATGATGGATCGCAGCTCCCTAAAACAGATATCCAAACTGTCAATATAACATATAAAAAAAGAAAAAGAAGGGGCGCAGTTTCCAACAATATTATTTATTATTCCATTGGAATGAAATATATAAAACAAATAAAATATGAGTTAATACTCTATAGATCCAACTGCACTTCAGGCGCAGTGGAAAAACTCTTAATAACAAATGTTACACACTAATTGGCATTCTCATTCTCAGAAGTTAGATTAACTAGCAATTGAGTGCATCCGGAGATAGAATTAGTAGATGTAGATATCCGCTGCAGTAAGTAAGACACTGGGAATCTTATACCATAGAAAAATAACAGTCAGTCTTTTGTGTAGGTATAAAGAAATTCCCTTAAACTTTTTCAGATATTCAGCAGCCCAGTCGGCATGTAAGTATACGCTGAAACAATATTAGAACAAGTGGATATCTTCTATAATGAAGCGGAAGTATGCAGTCTAATAATCAAAGGAAAAGACGCTGTCCTGGTCTTACTATGTAGTTGACGGCCAAGTGTAAATGAAATAAACGTACAGTCCAACTGCATCAGCAGTAATAGATGATTTTTGTTGAACAATCATACACTCTTCATGGCCGTATAGACATCTGCACGGGGGCAATAGAAATATAGATCCGCTTTATCCACTTAGTCCACTTACTTGAATTGCAGCTTGATACCCCGGAGTATAGATAGAGAATGCCAGACTTAATGTGTTCGTAGAGTCAGATAGAGATATCCTGACGCGTTTCTCCGTATCAGTCACGGTTTCATCAGAGCCCCCAAATATTAAAAAGAAACAGAGAGTTGGAATTAGGGGACACAGAGGAGGATCCTTCAAATCTCGTAAAAAGTATACGCCGATTCTAAGTAACAGAGGCATTTTCAATCTATCAAAGAAACAATTATCTGTATCAGAATTAAGATTATTGAACAAGGGTCTAAAATTTGCCCCTGCTTCTAAGCCTAACCTCTTTAATTTATTCGTAGACCTCAATAGATACATGAGGGGTCTTAGCAGAAAAAGATATTTTGCCTATAAAGCTTTGAAAAAATCAAAAATGGAAGGTATGCCCATTATTCTAGATTCAGATGACATGATAGCTCTTGATCATCTAGAGTCTCTAAGGGCAGAAAATACAATTGACAACATAGTGGACGATCCTCAGACTGTAAATCTTTTTGATGTAAATGATGTAAATGCTGCACAACCCCTAAAAAGGTTTAAGAACCCCTCAAACTTTTACCCTTTACAATTCAAGGGTCCGTTCGTGGAGAGTTTTTATAAAACCACTATGAATGACTTTAGAAAATTATGCGAAAAAGCAACTAATGAACCCTTAAAGGATAATTTAACTCCAATGGAGAGAAAGGCCATCAAGGACCTTCTGCTAGATGGCGATATTATAATTAAGCCAGCGGATAAGGGAGGGGGACTGGTCCTTCAAGATAGGGACGACTATATCCTTGAAGCAACGAGACAACTTAGTAATACTAAGTTTTACACTAGACTTGATTCAAACCCAACATCGGTGTATTTACTAGAGTTGCGGGATCATTTAGATGCAGCTCTTGCCGATAATGTGATCTCCAGAGATACTTTTTGGTTCCTTTTTACAACACATCCGGTGATCCCTACTTATTATCATTTGCCTAAAATCCACAAGTCCCTTCACGCACCTCCTGGTAGACCCATTATTTCTGGTGTAGGTTCTCTAACAAGTAATCTGTCTTATTTTGTTGATACACATCTTCAACCTTATGTTTTTTCTTTAAAGTCGCATATTAAAGATACATTAGCTTTTCTGAAACTTGTGGAGGGAATCCAATGGAAAGCCTCATATCAATTCCTGACATGCGATGTAGAAGCGCTATACTCAAATATTCCACATGATAAAGGTATTGAGGCAGTTTCTAAATTTTTGAAATCGTCAGATATGAATAGCTTTTTGTGCGACTTTATTCTGTCTTCTATTCGGTTTATTCTTCAGCACAACTACTTTTTGTTTGACACACAATTTTATTTACAGACACTTGGCACGGCCATGGGGACCAGGTTCGCCCCGAGTTTTGCGAACCTCTATATGGGGCTCTTTGAGGAGCAATACATTTTGGGTTCTGAATTTGGGGTGAACCTGGTCCTCTATGGTAGATATATCGATGATTTGTTTTTTATTTGGGATGGGGATGACATTTCTATTCTTTCCTTTCTGTCTCACCTTAATTCCAATGACTTTGGCTTACGTTTTACGAGTAATTTCAGTAATAGTACCATCAATTTTCTGGACATCACATTAAAGGTAAGTAATAGTACTATTTGTACTGAGACATATTCCAAACCAATCGATGCACACAGTTTCTTGCATTATAAGAGTAACCATTTTAGGCCCTGGAAAGATAATATCCCGAAGGGCCAATTTCTGAGGATGAAAAGAAATTGTTCATCTGAAAGTGATTTTAAGAAACATGTTAGAACTGTCTATCAATCTTTTGTGGAACAGGGCTATCCAATTAAAGTGTTACAACGTGCCTTAAATGCTGTAGAGGATATTGATAGAAATCCTCTAATCAATCAGTCGTCTATGAATAAACAAAAGGATGATGTGAGACCTTTAATGTTCACTACTCAGTATAATAGCTATGCTCACCAGATTAGAAGCATTATTAATAAGAACTCTACAGTACTGGTAGCTGATGATTTACTGAGTTTGTCTATCTCTAAGAATAACAATGTTGTATTTAGAAAGTCGCGCAACCTTAAAGAATTTTTGTCACCAAGCTATTATGATTCGAAAAGATTGGGTAAGCCACCCAATGATTCCTTAATGAAGAATTGGTTAACAACTAGATCTAATGGCTTCTACCGTTGTGGTAGGAAGAAATGTTTAACATGTATGTCTGCGGATCATGGATGTGATTCCTTTGTTTCAAACTTTTCTGGAGAGAGGTTTTCTATTGATAAAATATTGAATTGTCAATCTACATTTGTGGTATATCTGATAAACTGTTCCTGTGGCCTACAATATGTGGGCCGTACAATTCGTTCTGTGGGAGTACGCTTCACAGAGCACCGTAGGAACATCCTTAAAAACGTGAAAACACACAGTTTGTCACAGCATGTTAATGTTTGTAAGAGTGGCTCTTTAGAGGGACTTCGTATTAGGGCAATTGAACAAATAGACACCACCCCTAGGGGAGGTGATAGATTTAATCGTTTGTGCCGTAGAGAGGCTTATTGGATTTTTAGACTAAATTCTATGGTTCCTCTTGGTTTAAATGATAGTATAGAACTCAATAACATATGATTATACTTATCATTATTATATCCTCTTTATGTTGTTTCATTATTTCCCAGCCTATATTGTTATTACATGTTGTCAATTGTTTACTCACATACATCTCGAGGTAGACTTACAGTATTTTATATTTTATATTCCTTATATATGCATGATTTTATTTTTGACTTTTTCATGCATATATTCAATACTGTGTTTCTTTGCAAATATTTTATCAGTGGCCCACTTGGTCCATCGTTAGTGCTACTTAGATGGTTTAAAAGCTAAGCAAATCCAAGTAGGGTCACCACCTGGATGGGAGACCGTCTGCAACTTCTAGACTGAGGGCACCCCATTTGGAATTATATAATTTTTTAGATTGTCCCACAACAATACATTGTTGGGACTAAGATGTGATTTTGTGGCTCAAGACTTTTATTTATTTATTTATTATTAATTATTATGTTTAAGTGTATATAGCTGTTAATGCAGCATGCATACATTGATTATTATCATTTTGTAGGCCCACATGGGATGTTTATTACATTTGGGCCATCTGTGATTGCTGCTTTGTAGCTTAATTTGAGCAGCTGTTTTGTATGCATCTATTTAGCTTCAGCTACACACAGCTTGGAAGCTTATTAACGATTGGAATCATTATTTCTTGATTGGCCGGATGGTGTCATGTGACACTCGGGCCGGCTTTAAATGGCATCTGGAAAACCATTAGCAATACTCCTCTGATGAAACCGTGACTGATACGGAGAAACGCGTCAGGATATCTCTATCTGACTCTACGAACACATTAAGTCTGGCATTCTCTATCTATACCCCGGGGTATCAAGCTGCAATTCAAGTAAGTGGACTAAGTGGATAAAGCGGATCTATATTTCTATTGCCTCCGTGCAGATGTCTATACGGGCCATGAAGAGTGTATGATTGTTCAACAAAAATCATCTATTACTGCTGATGCAGTTGGACTGTACGTTTATTTCATTTACACTTGGCCGTCAACTACATAGTAAGACCAGGACAGCGTCTTTTCCTTTGATTATTAGACTGCATACTTCCGCTTCATTATAGAAGATATCCACTTGTTCTAATATTGTTTCAGCGTATACTTACATGCCGATTGGGCTGCTGAATATCTGAAAAAGTTTAAGGGAATTTCTTTATACCTACACAAAAGACTGACTGTTATTTTTCTATGGTATAAGATTCCCAGTGTCTTACTTACTGCAGCGGATATCTACATCTACTAATTCTATCTCCGGATGCACTCAATTGCTAGTTAATCTAACTTCTGAGAATGAGAATGCCAATTAGTGTGTAACATTTGTTATTAAGAGTTTTTCCACTGCGCCTGAAGTGCAGTTGGATCTATAGAGTATTAACTCATATTTTATTTGTTTTATATATTTCATTCCAATGGAATAATAAATAATATTGTTGGAAACTGCGCCCCTTCTTTTTCTTTTTTTAATACATTAGAGCAATTTAAACTGGCTTGGGATTGACATAAGGATATCCTTACAAAAATGAAAGGACCAAATAGGGTTTGAGGTTATCATAGGTTAATAAAAAAAATGGGCAGACAAAATGGGCCAATTGGTTCTTATCTGCCATCAAGTTCTATGTTTTACCTCCTCTCTGTGACATTGTGCCCCACATATTTTACAGTGGACTGGCATAAACCCCATCTGTCTACGGAGTGTTTCAGGCCATGTTTCACTAGCTGATCCAAGAACAGCCTCTTGCTATGCTCTTGAAGGGTGTCCCCAAAGACTATCAAGTTATTCAGGTAGACTGTGACCACTCTGAAGTTCTTTTCTCCCACTACCCAACCCATGCACCTCTGGAACATAGCTGGGGCCCCGGAGATTACCTGTGACATTCTCTTGAACTGGTAGGTGGGCAGATAAATGCAGTCTTCTCTGCATCTTTAGCATGCATTGGTTTCTGGTAATACCTACCACTGAGGTCCAACACAGAAAACTATCTGCTTTATAATAGACAGTCCAAGGCCTCATCAATTCTCTTCATTGTATACTGGTCACAGACTGTTCTCTTATTCATTGTCTGGTCGTCAACACACATGTTGACCCCATTTATCTTCTGAGTCACCACTATCGGAGAGGCATATAGGCTCTCTGACTCCATGATGACTTCTGTGTCTAGTAGCTTCCGCAAGTCATCCCGGACATTCTCCAAATCTGCTGCCGCCAATCTTCTGGAGCTCTCTATGAATGATCTCTAATTGTTCAAGTTGATCCGAGGCTCCACTCCACAGGCAAGGTCCTGGTCCCAATCCTCTAGAGATAAAGATGAAGCGCTCTTCATATGATCACTTGTATCTTAATTTATCAAGGATACAAAACTTCCCTGGTACCATATACAATTTGGGACATACAGAGCACGGGCTTATTGCCAAACAGCTGGCACCATATATAATGTGGTATATACCGAGCGTGAGCTTGTTTTTTCTCTGGTTTTGTTTCAAAATTTTGCTTTATTGTCATAGCAGCTGTACACCAAGTCTCTTTAAGGCACATTTGGGTGTGGCTCACAAGCCAGCCCTTGCTAGGTGTAAACCCCTATACCTGGGAGGTGAGTGCATCTGATTTTAACTGCATTTTAATGGTGGTTAAAGCATATAGGTCAGTGTAGGACCTGCATATAATGAGGTACCATTGACGCTGGGATGCAGGCTTAAATGTTTTGATAAAAATATGAACTAATACCTCATGTTTTCATTTTGCTAGACACACACAGATATGCAGTGTAAATGATAAGCACTGACAACTGTCTTTTTGCTTTCTAGATGCCACTATAATTTCTTCTTTCCAGATGTATTTCACCAACTTCTGTGAGAGAGGAGATTTTTTCAAGAGTCAGTGATTTTATACTTCTTAATCACTGCGTCTTCAGTAGTGGTCACTCAAAGCAGGTGCTGCAGTCTGCACAAGTTCATGTCCTTTATAGCCATCCCTCCTTTTTCCACAATTTTCTGGATCAGCTTATTTAAGCGAAATACACACATAGATAGTTTCTACCCTGGCTTTTGGTTTATGTGCTTCAAATGATGCTTCAGCTCATCAGCATTCTCAGGTGTTCCATATACATCATTGAATGCATCTATATGAACTCCGACTATTGCGTGGTGGGGGTCATCCCTTGTCAATGCCTGCACAAGATCTACTGCAGGCCTAAGCAGGATCTTTGCTATTCTCTGCCATTTCATAGACTCTGACCACCTCCAATCTCCCATGTATTGGTGGGCAGTTTCCCACCAAGAGTCATAGGCATCTTCTCACATGGGGGCCAACTTCAGAGAATGGATGCAGCCTTTTGTATCCCCCATCATGATTTATTCGGCTGATCTCTTCTGCCAGTTGTCCTATCGCAGATATGAGCAGATCACCCTGCCGATTAGTAAGAATACTAGAAGCGGGAGCAGTTTCATCTCTCTCTCCCTGGTCATTGGAGAGGGAGTGGTGACATTTTAAACTGAAGACTGGTAGGCCCGCTCCCTGAGACATGTCGATGATGGGCGCGGGCCTCTAAAGATGGATCACAGAGAATCACTGTGAACATGTATTCCCCCGATAATTCTCACCATGGCGGCTGTCGCTATTTGTCTGACACTTGAAATATTAGCAGTGCCCCCAATATAGCACTCCTTTCCCTGGCACTCTGGAAGGGGTAGTGAAATGTTGTCTTCTTCACTTCAGTGCCTCCACCAGAGTCTTCTACACAGTACAGTAGGAAGTGAACTGTAACCGGATACACTAGGGGTTGACTTGCGATGCCCCTTTCCCCTGACCATATTAGTCCTCTGAGTAATAATGAACCACACACTGTAGATTGAACAAACAAATGTGTGTTTATTTTGGGGGAAGTAAAGCAGTAGGGCAGATTTAATGGAGGAAAGATTCCGGGCTCAGTAAGTGGAACAAAGGGGAAGATAATAATGACAAGAGTACAGTTAACAGTAATGACAAAAATCAAGATGGCCACTACATGTGCATTCACTGATGCCCAACTCTCCACATGGCAATCTCTCACATAAAGTGCAAAAAAATATAAATCAACAAAGACTAAAGGCAATAATCACAGTCCTAACAATATTAAATAGTTTACAATATTATATATTTAACGTTGGTGCACTAGTAGAAACGCTGATAACCTGGGCTACTTAATTAGGATATCTTTAGTTGTAACTTGTACTAGATCTCTGATTATTTAAATGGTTCTATCTCGATGGCAGGTATGTCAGTTTATAATACATGTACATGTTACTATTAGGAGATCTAACTTGTAAAATAGGAGGTAGAGTGTTCTTTACTAATGCAGCAGTAATGGTGTCACTGTATTTGGTGTGTAACCATTTATCTCTCTCTCTCTGGGTGGAGATGAAGCTCTCAGCAGCTCCTGGATCGTAGAATACTTGCAAGCCTGATCTTGCTAGCTGTCCTTCTCTGCTAACATGTTGTTCACTAATAGCTGGAGACTCTCTCACTGCACATAGGCTCACTTTCCTTGAAATCTCCTTGATAGGTAGCAGATTCTCTGTAGGGATTCATCAACAGACACTCCTGTGCAGCACTACACTCAACAACATTTACTGTAGTTCAACTGTCTCTGTGTCTCCTTGCACACTCTGTCTCTCCAATATACTCCCCTCTCAGATCTCTTTCATTCATTTAACACTGCAGCACCAATTCTGTTCTTCCTGCACCTCTCAGTGTGCTTTATCTTCTCCTTTACTGTCACTCATCCCAGCCTTGTGACACTGCAGAGGCTGAAATTTGGTTCAACCCTCATTTCCCATGCACAGCACAGGGCACCCTTGGTACATGTGTTTATTTTTTCTTTTGGCAGCTAGATTCTGGCTTCTTTCAGAACACTATCTTTTTCCTATACCATGCCTGGTTCGAAGACCTTGCTGTGACTCTACAGCTGAGTCAATGGTGTGTTCCTGGAGGCTTGAAGGTTGTACCTGAAATAGGTTTAGGGTCACTAACGTGTTGGCTTCTTGTTCTCGAGGAGATGACATCTGTTTCTGTGGAGAGATAAATGCAGAAAGTATTTTGAAAATTTAACAATATGTGCTTTCATATTTGACACTGCAAACGTATCTATTTTTCCTATGGTCATAGAACATTTACAAATGTCTTAAATCATTACTAGCTAAAATATAGTACAGCAATGGAAATCATATTGATGGCTATGTACTACATATTCATATTTGCCTAAGTGGAGTGAACATGATAAAAAAATCATAAAAAATGCATGTCACACATTGTCCCCTTTCATCGCCCTGCTCCCCCTTCATCACACTGTCCCTTTGCTTCACATTGTCCTCACTGCATCACACTGCCCCCTGCATTACACTACCCCCTCCATCACACTGTCCCCCTGCATCACAATGTCCTCCTTCCATCACACTGGTCCCTGCAATAAACTTTTCCAGCAGCTCCTGGATCATAGAATACTTGAATGCCTGATCTCACACCATTCTTTACTTGCCTTCTGTCTTTTCTTCAGGCAGTGGTTCCTATCTGTATGGCTCCTCACTGGCAGTGTCAGGACATGATGATGACATCACTCACAACAGTCAGTGAGGGAGAAGGAGGAAAGAAGGAGAACAGAGAATGGAGGAAGAAGGAGGGAGAAAAAACAGTGGTCCCATCAGCTTTGTGCCCTTAGATCACAGCATTCCACAATAATTAGTGCCCGATACCAGTGGCGTCCCCCCAAAGCCCAGTGCCCTAGGCAGCTGCCTAAAGCTGGTCCTGATTGCCCCCTTCCTATCTCTTTCCATGGCCCCAAACACTAAACAATAAACAATAAGCAAGAAAGTGCAGACAAACACAAATTACTAACTATACCAAAACTACAGCCACTCACATCACACTCACATACAAACAAATCAACAAAAATAGACTTTATGCAAACAGACAATAAAAAAAACAGGACAGAACAAATAAACACAACTCACCCACCTAGGTAAAAATCCACCAGAAACCTTCTCCAAACTAGTTCCAAAAAAGTATCAAAATCTCCTAGCTCCTCTCACTTAGCACCTCAGAACTCTTACAAAGTTAATAATGAAGTGCTCAGGCTTTTATAGTGCTAGTGAGGTCAAAATTTCCTGCTAGGTAAGCTGTCCAATAGGAAATCTCCATGAGAAACGTTGCTATTTAAAGTTTGCGCTTTTAACATAAACCATTGGTTTTCAATCAAATCTGCCTGCGGTTTGGAGTTTTACAACCCACCATACATCGACGATGGTTATATATTGACGCTTCAATCCGCCCAATAGTGAATGCATCAATTTGGAGCACTAATCCAGTGGAATATTGTGACGATTAGCAACGATTCAATTCCCTAAATATCCATGCAAGGTGCCTCCAAAATTTCCGCGAGACACCTTGTGCGTATATTTTTTTATAGAAGTAATGCTGATTTTTACTAACACCTCATAGAGGTGCAAGTAAAACTCACAATGACTTTTTACCATAGTAAAATCTGCCTCTAAATGTCACATTAAAGTCCACTACCACTACCACTTTTATTAACTTAAACGTTTCTGTTTATTCTTTTAAATTAGTGATCTGTTTAGCCCAATTTTTGGGTTAAGTTCAGTGATGAAAGTGGGCTGGTATATAATGGTATGCCATACCGCCACTTCTCCTACTGCTTTTATTATAAAACGATCAAATTCCATTCACTTGCATTTTCCATAACCCCATTTCTAAATTTTGATTCCACTACTTCTAAATTTGCACTTTGACAACTGGTTAAATTAATAATAAAAGTGAAGGGACATAGACACTCTCTTACATTGGGCAAAGTCTGATTAACAATGTGCCTCTGCAAATCTTGCATCACTCGGTGCTTTTTACAATTCATCTAGAACCCCTTGCTGGTCCTTGGGACCAGTACTTGCTAGAGTGCAAAAAGTGTGCTCCAGATGTCATTAGGAGGCAGGAAGAGAGCTTGGCATTGTGTAGCCAGAGAAAGTGATTGGGGCATTGTCTTAAAGTGTACCTTTACTATAACTGGCATGCTATGGCTTTCTACATATATTTTTCAGAGTTTTATCCTTCAGAATTCCTTCAAACAATCTATCCACAACAGGTCTATAGTTTCCTGATTCCCTTTTAAGACATTGGTAACACATCTGTTTTATGCAAATATTGACCTGCACTAAATTGCTGAACTTAATTTCTTTAACAAATGAGTGTTGGTATAACCAGGTATGCAAACATATTCTAAATTTAAATGTAATTATAATTGAAAGTACAATGTAAAACCAAATGCAAGTAAATAGGAAACTACAGTAAGAGCAATGTCTATTAAATAACGAGATTGATTAAATAACACACTTTTATTTATTGGTATTACAAATTTAATGTTTGTCCCCTTCAATATACTCCCCATTTGCACTAATACATCGCTGTAGTCTTGTTTTCCACTGGTTCAAGTCATGGAGCAAATCAATTTTTCTTAAAAGTTTTAAAGTTTTCTTCTTTACAGCATCAACTAACTCAAAGTGTGTCCCTTTAAGCATTGATTTAACTTTTGGGAAAAGATAAAAATCGCAAAATGCTAAATCGGGCAAATATGGAGAATGTTCAAGTGTAGTAATGTGTTTGTCGGTCAAAAACTGCTTCACAGTAAGTGCTGTGTGAGCAGGCGCATTGTCCTGTTGAAAAAAGAAACCATTTTTCCACAATTGCGGCCGTTTCTTTCTGACTCTTTTTCTCAGCTTTTTCAAAACTTCCTTATAATAATGCCGATTAACTGTTTTGCCTTCTGGAACCCATTCTTCCAAAATGACACCCTTGATATAGAAAAAACCCAATGAGCATTGCTTTGAATTTGGACAAGCATTTTTCATTCTTCGTGATGACTGTGTTTTCAAGTGCATTTACTGTCTTTTGGTTTCAGGATTGTTCTGGAAGATCCAGGTCTCATCACAAGTGATTACTTTATGAAACATGTTTGGATCTGTGTCGAGTTGCTGCAGAATGTCAACACAACATTGCCTGCGGCGTTCTTTTTGCACTTGTGTGAGAACCCTTGGGACCATCTTTGCACAAACTTTCGTTCTGTTAAGAACCTCACACAAAATTTTCCATACGAAGTCTTTGTCAATGTTCACGGATTTAGCTATCATTCGAACAGTGAGTCGGCGGTCTTTTCGAACAATCTGACTGATTTTTTCTACATTTTCTTAGGCTTGAAGTGTAAGGTCGTCCAGGGCGTTCATCATCTTCAACATTTTCACGTCCCTCGCTAAATCTTTTGTGCCACTCAAACACACACGCACGAGAGAGGCAGTCATTCCCATAGGCCGTAGTAAGCATTTGAAAACATTCTGTTGGTGTTTTGTGCAGTTTTACTAAAAATTTCAAATGGACACGTTGTTCAACTTTTAAACTTAGCATTTTTTCGACACTCTACAGAAAACACAACCAAACTAAATAGCGACTCACAATCAACTGGACGTCATAGAGTGTTGCAGCTTGTCATGCAGGTTCAGACAGGTTCAAGGTTACTACCTATGCAGTTATAACCAGTTCTGACTGCTTTGTTTACCAGGTGGAATCACAGTCTCGTTATTTAACAGACATACCTCGTATGTAAATAAATCAGTGCACTGAGTACATGTAAAAGCATATAAACCTGCTGCAACATAAAGTTTGGTGAATGGATCCGGAACAGAATAGCAATATATGGGAAAGCATGAGCAGTCTCAAGAGGGCAGATTTTCGTTCGCAGCCCATAGGGTTGCGTACGAAAATCTGCGTTAATGCGGTACCGTATTAACGGCAACAGTGCGCAGGATTCGCGGTAATGCGCATTACCGCGAACCGGAAAGCTAATTGAATATGCCCCTTAAAGTCTCAAAAAATCGATGGTGGTAGCGGGTAACGGGACGGAGTGCTTGTATCTTACCCCAGTGCAGGGATGTTTCCTGTGTCTCACTGGTTCTGGTGGGTCCCTCCCGTTGATGCTGATGTGCCTTTTAGAAATGCCGGAAATTGTTGTTGATGCAGCCCTAGTCCTGCCCACGACTACATGTTTAACATGTAAACAGTATTTATTCAAAGTATGTTTTTTACATTTCCTTTTGGTATTGTGTACTTTTGGGAGGTACTTGTAGAGGAGGTTTGGGATTCATAATGTTCATTGCATTCCAAGTCAGACTATAATAACCAGTATGTCATTTGGAGATTTCTGTGGTGATATTTTGTGTCATTTGGGAGACAAACACCTAGTCTTGAGGATTTAGTATATGTACTATATAGCGCTGTAGCCATAAACCGTTATGTGCAGTGGTCACATATTGTACTCTAAAGTACAGTAACCCTGCCATCTCTTATTTGAAACCTCTCCAGTGGACAGAAGTGCACTAGTACCCGCCCACTAAAGTTCTTGGAACATTTTGGGGATTTACTCAGGGCACTTGTATTACTATTATTATTATCATAGATTTGTAATGCATCACAGTGCTCTGCAGCACCATCCAGTAGGGAACACAAGGACATACATAAAACAGTACATACGTAAAACAAGAACAGACAAAATGAATGGAGACATGAAATCAAAGGTTATGGAGGACCCTTCTCATTAGAGAGCTTACATTCTAAGGGGAAGAGGGCACAGCTGAGACAAGAGGAGCGAGTGTGGCTCAGAATGGAGATTGGGATAGTTGTGAGGGTGCATTAGTGTGAATAGTGTTAACGAGGATAAGGTCACCGCTAAAAAAGAGATGGGTTTTCAAAAAGCATCTACTGATTTGAAAGCTGTGGGAAAGCCTGATTGAGCATGGTAGAGGATTCCATAAGTGGGGAGCAGCACGGGAGAAGTCTTGTAGGCGGGAGTGAGAGGTGGTTATCAGAGACGAGACAAGGCGCAGATCAGAGGTAGATCTAAGAGAGCGGGAGGGAGAATATTTTGATATGAGATTTGTAATGTATGACGGGGTGTTGTTGTTATTGAGGGCTTTATATGTAAGGGTGAGTAATTTGAATTTGATTCTTGAGGACACAGGGAGCCAGTGTAGGGATTTTCAAAGTGGTGCAGCAGATATGGAGCGGTGAGAGAGGAAGATCAGTCTTGCAGCAGCATTTAGGATGGAAGTGTGGAAATATGGGAGTAAGGAATGCCAGATAACAGGAGGTTGCACCTGTTTAATAACCTGTAATATTTCTTTATCTCCATTACCATTCTTTCTCTTTGTCATTATTTCATTACTGTACTGCCAAACCTAAAATTAAGTAAAAACATAACATTCACTTCCAACAATGCTGGTGCTGCAAGCTATTACGTTCCTGGAATTTGTGCAAAGAAAGTATATTCAGTTCTTGGGAAATTATGTTAATTGGTGTTATAGTGATTTGGGTATATTCTATTGCTATCATTTCTGCAGTTTCAAATATATTCTTTCTGTAGCACAGCTTTATTTGTGGCATTGTTTTTAAATTTGGGTGCTCTTACTGCAGCTTCAAAGTGAATCTTTCTGCAGCCATGTGTACAGGAATTTGGAAAGTTATGCTTACATTTGCAGAGGACCTTATACTTGCAGTGTTATAATTTTGAGTCATTGCTCTTATCATGTTTGGGGAGTTATGTATCAGTCCCCAGTACTATTGTCTAATGTGCTTAAGCAAGTACAGGACTAAGGCTGGGTACACACTACAAAAAATTTCAACCGATTTGTTATCTATATAACGATTTTACCAACAACTGATGTTCTAATTAGCATACCGATTTATGTGTACAGACTATACATGTTTTAAATGATTTTTTACATGATTAAGCATCTGGACTGTCTGTTGTAACAGTGTCTCAAAACATTGTGACTCTGTACACACTGTGCAGATATATGACCTTCCAGCAACAATATGCAAAACAAAGTTAAATAAAAGGCTGAACCTCAGCGCACATAACACCCACAAAAAAGATTCCGGGAAAGGAAATACATCATTACCATTCATTCTATTGTACAGCTTTGTGTGTAGTGTACGTACGTAAACTCCTTTTGAAACTGCACATTTACTATGAGAAAGCTTGTGGTTTGTTGCTTCTTGCTATGTCAAGAATACTGCAAACACAGACCCAGAGGAAGCAAAGAAGAAAGAATCGGACTTGTTGGACCAAGACGAGAGTCTCTGTTTCACATATGCCCCTGCTGCAAGAGATACGGGACAACAACCCAGATGACTTCAGGAATTTCCCACATTCCAGGAGCTGCTCCAGCTTGTCACCCCATTCACCCAGAATGAGGACACCCATTTAAGGAGTCCCATATCTGAAGAGCAGAGGTTGGTTGGTACCCTACGATTTTTGGCCACAAGAAGGACACTGGCTGATCTCAAACACAGCACAACAATTTCATCGCAAGCTCTGGGTTTTATTATACCTGACACCTGTGAGGCCATAGTACAAATTCTGTATGAACAATATATGAAGGTTGATCAAAGAAATATTCTGATTTTCAACAAAGCTTCCACTGTATGGCAGCATGCCATGGAAGCGCAGATTTAGGCCTAAAGGCTTTCAGGAAATGGAAGCCATCTCTGGACATTAGAGATGGGTTAAAAATGGGAAAGCTTAGATGAATATTTATGAGAATTGAGGACAAACATGCAGCTCCACTGTAAGACAGCATGCAGTGGAAGTGCAGATTTGGGCCTATAGGCTGTCAGGATATGGAACCCATCTCTGCACGTCAGAGATGGGTTGAAGATGGGAAAACAAAACTAATATTTTAAGTAAAATAGGGCACACATAAAACATAAGAAAACTTAAAAAGAAATCTTCAGTATGAAAGACCATTACAGTTGTCACAGTTGTTCATAATGGTAATGTTTACTATTTTTCAAGTATGACGGACTTTCTGTGTATTGTGCCATACTTGTGCTTCCCATTGGTGTAGAAGTCCTGTAAGCAGGAAGGGTACTTGTTTGGCTTCCAAAGGTGGGATGTTGCCTGTGGAGTGGTAATGAATGGAATGTTTGAGATTGGACCAACCGAAAATGCCTATGCTCCTGTGTGTGGAGGCATTGTGTCAACATAGTGTCTTGTGAGAGATCCCCCATCTGTACCTTATAAATGATATCAGTAACTAAATGATCCATCTCCATTTGCATTTCAATAGGTAACTGTCTTATTTTTTGCCAGTGTTGCCCCAAGCAGGTCACATTCGTCTGGTTCCTTTGACATTAACTGGGTTGCAGGCTCTATCATTTTTATAGTAAACCCATCGCTTTGCTCAAGGTCACATACGCTTTTTTTCTCCCTCCTGCCAGTTTCATTCCCTTGCAGCTGACTGGCTTTAGCAGTGACCTGTGTGGGTCCATCTGTGGTAAGATGTGTGGAAATGTCTTTACTTTCCTGGCTGTCTTCTGTCAGCTGGGTGACATGTAGTGTTGTCCTAAATTGATAATACATACATGTATCGATTTAACATTACATAAATTGTTCTCTTATAATTTCGTGCAATAGTTAAGAAATGGCAATTTATTGTGCAAGATTTTGGAAAACTTTGAATTTTCCCAATTGTGGTGGCGCCATAGATAGCAAACATGTGAGAATTATGCCACCCTCAAAAAGTGGATCCTATTACTACAACTATAAAGGATTCTTCAGCATTACTCTCAAGCCATAGTGGATGCCAAATATAAATTTTTATTCGTAGACATTGGTAAAAATGGTAAAGTGTCAGATGGTGGGGCATTGGAGTAGACTCCCTTCCATGACAAACTAAACACTAATTCACTTAACTTGCAACCACGCACTGAAACACAACTTGGACCAAATTTTGTTTTAGTTGTGATTAAACCTGATTCCGGTGGGAAAACAATCAGCTCGGGGTACAAAGGATTAATAAAACATGACACTTAGGTTGTCTAACAGGTATATAGTTTATTTAATGTAAAAAAATTATATAACAGAGTAAATATAATACAAAAACAAAGTGAAAATTAGTGCAAAGAGTAAATATGTTTATTCACATATTATCATAGGACCCCGCTTTTCTCCATGTCAGGATGACACGTAAACGGTAAACAAAACAGTGCTTGGCATCCCTCGAGTGATCCAAGCTGAAGCAACGTTATGTTGCATTTACATTGCTTTTATCCTTAGATGAAACAGTGTGCATCACTTGGTATTATAGAAAGCAAGTCGCTACATGTTGTAAGTTGGAAATTGCTGAGTATTAAAGCCTTGGCTCTGCTGGGTATTAAGCTATATATTTATGGGTATACATTGCTAGGCACTCTTGGTTATTATAGGAGTGTGTACAGCAGGTTGGGTTAGACCCCTTCTTTCAAATTGTCTTAAGCTACTTCCAGTGTAAAGTTAGCCCTGCCCTCAAGATATCATCATCATCATCATCATCATCATCATCATCAACATTTATTTAAATAATGCCAGCAATTTCCGTAGCGCTTTACAAGTGGGGACAAAAACAGTTATAAACAATATTGGATAAAACAGACAAAGAGGTTAGAGGGCCCTGCTCGCAAGCTTACAATCTATAGGTCAATGGGAGTTGGATACATGAGCGTAAATCTACACACTGCATATTGGTCCAGCCAGTTTGCAAAGGTAAAAATTGATTTGTATGCTATGTGATCCAGTCACACAGCACTGTTGGTCTAGGGGCCGGGGGTTGTTTTCTTTTGTGAATTGTGTAAAGGTTGGTAATAGGGTAACCTAAAGAGGTTAAGAGGGTGGTTGAGGAATATTTTAAGCTTGCCTGAAGAGGTGGTGTTTCAGAGAACGCTTGAAGGTTTGTAGACCAGAGAAAAGTCTTATTGTGCAAGGGAGGGAATTCCACAGATTGGGTGCAGCTCGAAAAAAAATCCTGTAGATGGGAATGAGAGTGGATAAGAGACAAAGATCTTGTACACAACACAGTTGTCGAGTTGGGAGATATTTTGAGACAAGTGAGGAGATATATGTTGGTGCAGTTTTATTGATGGCCTTGATATGGGAGATCTACTAAAACAAGAATTTGCGTTAAAGAAAAAGATTTTTAATTGAGGCATTACTAAATTTTTGGGACATTTCGGATGCACAAACAAGTCTGAAAAATTGACTAGAAAAAAAATTGCATTAGTAGATGCAGGAAACTACATTCATTATATAATTTTTTCATATGACATAAAGGCAATCCTAATGTCCTCTCACTTTTGGGAGTTATATTCTGAATTATACAACCTTCAAGACAGATTAATGAGTAATAATTTAAAATAACAATGGATATCAATGAGGCAGTAGGGTCAATGCCTAGAAAAGTGTATACACATTCCATTACAACATCAAATAAACAATTTTTCTGCATAATCTTGGACTTGGTCATTTCTTTTCTTATAGCACACATTTACCCCTTGCCTTGGTGGTGCCTAAGTATAGCCCCACAACAAGCATAGATCTTTATACAGTATACTGTTCAAAAAGGTTGCTATGCATAAGGTTACAGTAAAATAAGAGACCATTCCATAAATAGCTTATCAACTAACAGGAGCCTTTCGAGCTCTAGCAAGCTGACCCATTAGATAAACAATTATTATGTCTCACCTTAATTTCCAAGCCACACAGTTCTGTAAATATTTAGCAAAGCATATAATTTATTGAACAGATACAGTGTAATTAATGCTTGTCACTTACACACACTTGATTGAATTGATTAGTGTATGTCCAATTATGGTGATGAATGAATGGTGAAATTAACATCTACTGAAGCAGTAATTGTCAGATGATGAAAATTGGTTGCAGTGTGCAGACAAATACAAAATCTCATACATTAGTGCCAGTGAAGCTAAGACAGATTTGTAAGGAAATAGATTGATCATTCAACAATAGAAATGGGAAATCAAAACCACTGAATGCATTATATATATATATATATATATATATATATTTATTCAATCACTAGATGGGGGATTATGATCTTGAGTGCTAAATATCCATTTTTTCTTTTTCTTTATTTCTTTATAGATAGATATTTTGAGAATCTTGCATGATAGAAGTAATACTTTTATCTGGTTTTTCTATGTATTTGTTATATTTCAGGAAGCCTTTCCTGTCTAGTTAATAAATTCACATAGTTAAGTGATACATACATATAATACATGGTTGCTATCTGAGCCACCAAGTACAAACTGATTAATTCTAACCACTAAATCATGTTCATTTCCTGCCCATTGAAATGAGACATCCTGGGATGCAAGATGAGGATTTCTGTATGCTAACATTAACCACCACTGGTTTACAAAATATTTAAGCTAACTGCCCTATGCCTCTAAAAAACTCCCTTTCTGTCTTAATGGGATACTTCACCTCCATAGGGGCTGTGTGTTAAGAAAGAGAGAAAGTTCACTCTGACGCACTGCACCACTCTGGACTGCATATAGTCACTAGTTTGTTATGCAGGCATTATTGTTTGTGTCTGTAATAGTTTACAATACTTATTACATGTGCTGATACTAAAGGGCAACGCATTTCATGTGCACTTGGCAGTGAGTACATTCATAGAATCAAAATTAAATCAAGCACAATATATTTTATTCCAATTCTAAATGTATTTAAATCAACCCCCTACACTATTAATTCCTCCCAGCATCCTACGTGTCCATCTTTCATCTTCCACTTTCTATTTAATTCACTCCCTTTGGAGACCCTCGTACATTACATAGTATATGGCAGCAGCAGTAGTGCTATATGCTTTGCTTACTAGGAGGATTGTAATGTGTAATATAAGAAATGCTTCTCCTAGCAATCGTCACCCATTGCAGCAATATCCTTCTTTCTTCAGATGACTTTGCCCAGGGGTAAACTATACATGTATTGTTATGCATGCTGCAATGTTCTTTGTTTCATAAATACCTAATTACCATGAGAGTGTAGAGTTGTTTAATTCTATGCTTTATGTTAGTACAAAAATTACCTCCAGAATAGTCCTCAGACAGGATGTTAATGGCATACCTCCCAAGAATTATGCAAATGTATCCTTCCATGAAAGACTTAAAGTGCAATAATGACACAACTACAGTATATATTTAAAACTGAATATTATAATTAAAGCAATTCCCCTTTATGATGTTGAAATTTGGATTAATTTTAAACTTGTATCTGATTTGCAGTGAAATAACGTCATGTTATTGGACTTGAAGCATTTTTCTTTCATGTTCTTGTGTCATTGGTTAGATTTCTTCCCATGTTTTTGCACTTTTATGTGATGCAGACAAATGAATTCACTGTGCAGTTAAAGCAGCACTGATTTTTATGAAATCCAACAATTTCTATTTACCCATGAATGTGCAGTGTTTATAGTACTATGGTTATTTTGTCAGTTTGAGTTCACTATAACAAAAGCAACCATAACACTAGTAATAAATGAAGATCAGATTGCACTCTGTTAGTATGCGGCTATGCTCTTGTTCATTAGTATATGCTGATCACAGATCAGCACTACAGGTGGGGTCCAATGATTGGGATACGTATGATGAACTTTTGGAGCTCTATGTGATAGACATGCTGTATATGTTCATGAGTGCCCATGACATAACAAGCATGAACGTTTTATAGGTGTTTGAAACTAGAAATGCCGACCCATCATAGGTGTCTCGTACCTGTTGCAAAATTAAAGGTGGTGAATTATTCATCTCATCCCACAAATTCACTCTCATGTTCTTTAACCTTTACAGGACTTTTTCAGCATAATAAATCTGATATGGACCATTATCTTCTTGGGAAAGTCAATGTATTGATGGTTATACTGCTTGCATAAATGCATTCAACCATGTTCAGATATCCTGTGGCACACAACCTTTACATTGCTACCACCATCTTGTATTTTGCGTATCTGTCAGGAAGCATCAATGGATATATTTTATTTTCACAAACTTTTGGTCCTCCTATCAACATGAAACAGCTGAAACCAAATTCATCACGCCCAGCCGTGCTTTCCAGTCTTCCAGTGTCCAGTGTTTTTGTATTTTGCTCACTGAAATTGGATCAGTGTAGTTGTCGTCTGCTATGCACTATTTATGACAAGGTACAATTAGTTGTTCTTTCTGCTATGCTTTTGGCTCTACTGTTGTACACAGCTGTGATTGCCATATTTCACTTTGATGCATCAGCATCAGTTGACAGCTTTTATCAATGGTCTGTTTCTAACTTACACTATGGGGTAAATGCATTAAGCATAGAATTTTGCAAATCACCTCTATTCAGCTACTTTGACATGTAAATCTTAAATGGTAATGTGTTTAAAGGCAGATTTTTCTCTTTTTACATTTAGCTGTCAAAGTCGCTGAATATCGTCGATTTGCAAAAATCTTTGCTTAATAACTTTAACCCCAGATCATTTGTCTTGCCCATTCTGCCTTTAAATACCACACACACAGCCTGATGCTGGATTGAATGCATATAGGTAACAAAAATTCTCGAAACAAATGTCTGTAAAACTAGCGTATGTACACCATATGCTGAGTCAGAGGCGACCCAGCCAGGTCATAAGACAAGAATAGTTTTTTGAACATTTGTTTTGATAGCAAAAAAAACATTTGCTATTAGGTTTGATTTAAATAAAAAAAAAATCTTTGAATAAATCCAGTACAATCTTCCTTCTGAAAGTAGCAAAAATGAATTAAAAAACACGTCCACAAAACTATATAATGTAGGCACGATCAATAATCAGTTTCAGTGGGGTCTTTACATTAATCCAATCAGAAGCCACTAGCTAATACTGGCAACTGTCATCATCAGTATGTATTTGTACCAGGCCTCAGACACTCACAAGTGATATGGCTACTGAAAGGCATATCTGCACCTCTGTGAGGGTCTGTGATTATGCGAATATACCCCTACTGAACTCAGATTGTGTTTGACCTCTCCTACCCTCCCCTGTTCTGACCTCTCCAAGCATAAGGATGCACAAGTGTCAGGTCTGCATATGAACGTGGGCATATGGTTTTTTGTGGGCATGTGTAGCACAAATGTACTTATTTTATGATAATAAAGCTAACTCCCATCTCAAAATCAGCCTCATTATATGTATACACCAATATTACACAACAGTGTGAAAAATGACATAGAATAAAGAAACAACGTTGAGTGTCAGTGTAGTACATCATCAGGGT
Source organism: Mixophyes fleayi (assembly GCF_038048845.1). NCBI lineage: Eukaryota > Metazoa > Chordata > Amphibia > Anura > Limnodynastidae > Mixophyes > Mixophyes fleayi. The sequence goes on along the minus strand of NC_134409.1, from coordinate 51,718,856 downwards.
TGTAAAAAAATAATAATACTCTTAGAAGAAAAACTTTATATGAAAGCAAATGGTAGACCCCATTCATAAAACTGTGTTTCATTTATGTATTCAATCCTGAATGTAACCTCATAAAAAGAAAATACCTAGAATACACACTCATAAAAATTTAAATATTTTAAATTGTTTTTGTGTTGTGAAATAAAAAGATCAAACAAACATTGTAATCCTGTAATAGCTGCAAGAGGTGTTTACACCATTTTTAATAAAAAGTTTAGTTCTATTGAACCCAATATATTTAAGGGTCATTTATGAAGCTGATCAGACTGGTGAATGCCATTTTTTTATCACAACCGGCACAACACAACCCGGAATCTACTCTGCCAATCAGGTGTTCACAGGAGCCCCTGATGGTGGGGACAGACTGGGCTGCAGACTGACAGAGGGTCGTGAAGTGTGTACCAGCTGGGGAGAACCCAGGCAAGAAGAGTCAGGTCCACGCAGAGGTCAAGGGCCGGCAGCAGACAACAATATCGGTAAACAAGCTGAAGTCAGGGGTCACAGGCGAATAGCAGAACCGGTAAACAGGCCAGAGATCAGGGTCACAGGAAACACGAGCGAAGTCCAATTCAAAGTCAAGGGTCATACACGGGGAGTCAGTAGTGGTATCAGAATACAGGAACAGGAACTAGCAGGTCAGCAGACTGGAGCACAGAAGCTATAACCGGCAATGATGTAGCAGACCTCATTGCCTTAAATAGTGATGACAGCCAATCAGAGCCTGGCTCTGATAATACTCAGCCCCCTGCACCTAAATTCATTAGCCCGCAGGCTAGTAATATTGATGGGCACATGCGCCCGGCTTCTCATTGCCGGGACGCAGCGCTGAAGCGTCCCTCCGTTGCCCCGGCAACGGCCGGGTCATAGGCGGAAGTGATGTCCCAGTCGCCATAGCGACGGCCAGGACGCAGGTAGGAGAGTCGCGGCGGCTGGGCACTGCCGTGGCCCGTAACAACAATAAACCATTATGTATCAACCTCTCATTCAATCAGTAATGTACAAACCTTGGGCCTTCTGGCTGGCAAGATGATAGGTGTTCTTTGCTGCTATGGGCTAAGCACAAGATGTAATTGGAGATATGTAAAGAAGCGATTTCACATTATGGAAGAAAATATTTAAATGGGCTGGAAAGAGTAGAGATTCCAATAATTTGAGGAAACCAAACATGGTTAGTTGCAATCTTTTTAACAAGGTGGTGATAAGGGCTGCAACGCTGTTGACTAAAGGATCTTCCTTTTCGCCAGGGCAGTGAAGCCTTGTTGTATTTTAAACTGTATACAGTAGAAGCCACAACAAGACTATCCACCATTATCAGGAGGTGCTATGGCGGTTCGGTTGCCAGAGGCTTTGGGTCCACAGGAGCTGGAGAGCCCAGCTAGACTGGCAGCACTGGACCAGGTTCGGGTTGATGTTTCTGGTTCGGATGAGGAACCTGATTTCTGATATTACTAGCTATGATGGAACAGGTGGTTTTCGCCAGGAACCCCGGCAAGGAGTTATGGTCTTTGCAGGCCCTGCCCCACAGGTCGCAGGCCCTTGTGTGAGTTTCCGATAGACCCGCTTAAGAGAGTAGAGAACAGAAGAGATGGTAGCTAATGGCAACAAGAACCTGTGAAGTGACTGGAAACAGCGTGAAGTCCAAGACAGATAGGCTGCGAATGGGTAGCACTGAAGTGTAAATTGTACACGAGGAGGTGACACAGAATAGCAAGTAATTGCATCACTGGAACAGCATGGAGTCCAATACAAATAGTCTGCAGGTAGGTAGCACTGAACTGTAAGCTGTACATGATGAAATGACACAGAGTAGCGAATAATGGAGTCACTGGAACAGTGTGAACTCCAATGCAAATAATCTGCAGAATCAGTGTGGAGTCTAATATAGATATTAGAGCTGGGAGAAATCCAGGAGCAAAGGGAGCCAAGTCCTAACATTTCAGAGAAATGAACACAAAGAATAGGCTCCTGACAGCTATGTCAGGTGCTTTAAATATCCCACCAATAAAGTGAAATCAATGGGAGGTGAGTGGGAAGGTATTAAATTGAGGAACAAATATGAAGACAAGATGGTGCCCGCCATCGGGAGGACATGACAACGGCTGCCAAAGATTCTGCCTGCCTGAAGCAGGTAAGTCCACTGGTACCCGCTTGCAACAGACTGGCCCGTTACTGGTGCTTCCATTTGTAGATTTGTTTATCTCGCGTCAGGGTGATTCCTAAGATGGCTGCTGGTAAGTTCCATTTGATCCAGCACCTTTACTTTCCACCAGGGGGGTCAATGACTATCAACGATAGTTTGTGTCAGGTACTATATCAATAGTTTGTTTCGGCATTGGAAGTTGTTCGGGATTTTGGTCGGGGGACCCTGGTGATTAAGGTGAAAATGGAATCCACTTTCACCTCCTTCCCTTAAACCTGCTTCATTTCCTTTTATGGGTTTCAGTTTAGCTGACGGATTTTAAGTGGATTAATGCCTCACTCCAGGCTGCGCTGTTTCCTGCACATTTTTTAAATGTTTTATTTCTTTCCTTCAGTGCTGTTTTGAAGTGAATCTCGGTAATTAAATTATTGTCCATTCCTTGTGGTCGGGGACTGCGTGTCTGCCTTTTGTGCTGATGCCCCTTTTTTCACTATTTGCGATTTTTCAATGCCTGAGTGTTCTCATTGCCCACTACCTGTGTGTCTTATTTGAAATCAAAAAAGATAAACCACACCAGGATATATTTGGAGTAAAATATGGGGAGGGAAAGAATAACCACTGCACGGGTGCTCCAATAGAGATTTCTACTTCGGGTAAGCAAGCACCCCTCTGACGGGCTGTATATTATCAAATGAATTTATGCCCTATATATAGAGGAGCTTTATCCCGACTATGAATATTACACTACTCCTAATGGTCCGCCACTCCGAACATATGTGCTAGCACATCACTGTGAAAACACATCATTGTGAAAGCGAAGCCGACAGCTCTTCCGCTCCCAGCTATATACATGGTTACAATCTATAGAGACATTTTTGTTTGGAGATTCTCCTCATTCCGGTTATTTGCAATTCTACTATCTACCATACTATATGCATGGATATCAACTTTATGAGCTTCTAACAAGTATAGCCCAAACGGAACAATAGCTATCAGATTTAAATACCAAAAATAAATTTGTTATTATCTATATAGGTGCACCTATTTCTGATATTTTTCTGGATTGGGACCTACTTGGTTTTACATGCCTATTGGGGAATGTTTTAATATCAATGTAACTTTGTTTTAATAAATTTGTTTTAATTCAATCACATTGCAATTCCAGTTTTTTGGGGGGAATTAATATTCCACTGCGTTGTGTTGTGCTATATATTATTTGAAATAAACTCTGCTCTGTGTTATTGTCAGCTCCCCACTGATAAGATGGGTAAGCTTCAGGCGATGATTACAGAAGGGGGGTGATCCGTCAAGGTGACTATGCGGAATGCCCACATATGTCGGGCTGGGTAAAGGGATGCACCAATGCAGGCTTTATTTTATTTGGGCTATCATGGCGGTAAGTCCAAGGCTGCAATTGCTGCATCCTTGGTGAGCATATTCCTTTTTTGCCAAATTATATAGCCAGATCGATGTGTCTAAGAGTTTTGTGTCACTAATACTTTGAAAAGGTGTTCATGCACGTGTCCTGTTTGTCAGATAAGACCTGTGAGTCCTGCTATTCAGGAGTTTATGCTGGGGTCCGTAAAAGATGTTACTAATGATGGTTTTTAGAATTTGTTGTTTAGCACTATGCTTGTTATGTTGTTTTTGGTGCTTTCAGGGTTAGAAAGCTTTTTGCCTCCTCCAAGTTGACTCCATTCTCTTGAATTCTTGCCAAATTCATGGTTCTTTCTGACTCCTCTGTCCTCTGTATGGTTGCGGCTGAGGTTGGAGACTTGGTGTTCCACCCTGATTATGATATGAAGGGAATTGGTTCTAACTGAGCTGCTTTCTCATGTTAAAAACGTAACCTATAATTTTGTAATTTTGACAAACTGGTGTCTGTGTCTGGTATTAACTGGTTTTTAGCTTGGTACAGAACTTCATACTTTACTAATTCACAATCATTACAAATTATATACATTATGACCATGTGAGGGGACTAGGTACCATCTCCAGGGGTAGATGGCAGCAAAAAGCAGCAAAAAAGTCTCACCAGTCCATTATTTGCGGTGTAACTGACCTCAGACAGTTTTATTACCACATTCAAATGCACAAAACATATATAAAAAAGCAACTAACCTCCGTCCCAGGTCTGAGAGCAATTAAGGCAGAGTTGCAGCCTTTTATAGCCATCACTCACCTGCAGCTCCTAATTAGTCTGCTGTGAGCCTGCAGACCAGAAGACCCAGACTGGGCCTTTTGCATGGAGCCCTCCCTGCTCTCTCCATACAGAACACCAGGGACCCTTAACAGCTTTTCTTGAAGCCGAACACACTCTTTTGGATGCTTCCTACAGATAGCAATCTCCCTGGGTTTAAAAGCATGCAAGTCAGACAGCCTGGGACATGAATACCTGACATTCAAAACAGTGACTGTCACAATATATATACACAGTGGTCGAAGTGAGGGTGTATATGGTGGTGTGCCATACTGCCACTTCCCCTACTGTCTTCACTGAAAACTATAAAACTCCATTAACTTACCTTCCCATTACATTTTTCATGCCACCACTTCTAAATTTCCAGACCACTACTTCTAAATTTACACTTTGACCACTGTCTGTCTGTATATATATATATATATATATATATATATATATATATAGTGACAGGCCTCTAAGAGAGGAGTCAGATATTTAGCTGACAGACTGCAGGACATGGTTGCAGACAGGGTTAACCATTTATACAGCAATGCACATAGTTTAACAATATGCAGTTGGACATATGTGTAACAAAATGATAGTGTAGCACTATAACTGAAGCCGAACAAGTTGGTCCATGACTAGGGAGTTGGTCACTGTTAACTTAGTTTATGGATTCCCAGTATGTAAACAATAACTGTGCTTGAAATCAGAGTGACTTTATTATATACAAGAATCACACATGTAATAAATAAGTGCAGGAACAAGGATACTTATTTACCAGGTTAGTCAGGAGGCATGAGGCACTGTTTAGCCAGGAGGCACAAGGCATTGGATGGTCCACGGGAGAATCGAACAGGAGAAAGGTCAGATAAGTTAGGGTCAGAAGCTGGACGTTTCACAACAATACCAGTGAGTAGACAGGAGCAAGGTCAAACATAAATCAGAGGAGACACAATTGAGACCCTTTCCATCAGAGCGCAAACAGGACCAGGTTCTTTAAGAGCATAAGAAGACAACTCTAGGGTAATCAAGAAATTCATTCTCAGAAACTGAATCCCATCCTAGAGTCAAATCAAAAGATGTTGATATGACCTTGAAGTCAGCAACAAAGGTTGTTATTTGTTGTGACTGATGTGGCATAGGGAGGGTTTTTTCCGTCTTGTTAATTTTCTTTTTAGATGACAGAATGACCTATAGCAGCCACATGCATTGATGATTTATGGACAAGCGTAGGAGCTAAAATACAGGCAGGGGCTGTGGATGGAAACAGAAACTGTGATCAGATTATCAGAACAGGTAGGAGAGAGCAGGTCAGTCTAACAACTTTCCTGACTCTAGTGGGACATTCCCGATTTTGGGTGATTGTACTGCTCAGTCTGGACTTTGTCCCGACTGCAAGGACAGTTAAGAGATATGTCTCACTTCCAGGGCCGGACTGGGACTAAAAATCAGCCCTGGCATTTAAAGCACACAGGCCCACCTCAGATTCAGATGATAATAATATTACAGTACTTTTTGCAAAGGTCATTCTTATACAGTGTCCCGTGAGATACAAATATATTATACGCAGCTTGACTCTCTATTTGCAGCATAGGGCTTACCAGTATCAGATAATGGTATGTACAGGACAGGAAGAGAAATTTGGGGCCTGGTTACAGTGAACTTTTGGGACTCCCCTCCTTAGACGAGTAGCAAAGAAACTTTGTGCCGCCGCTGTGCGACGTTGCCAAAATGGGTGTGACCACATTGTGCTGGGGGTGTGGTCAACATGGGGCATTGATACATACATTATAATAAAACATTACATTTATCACGCCCTCCCAGCCACATCACACCCTCCCAGACACATTATGACACCCCCAGCCCACTGTACTTATCTATGCATCTGGTGCTGCTGACGTCCATCAGGGTGGGAACTTCCTGTAGAGTGAGCAGGGAAGCTCCTAGTCTCACGAGATTACAAAATGTTGTGAGACTTAGAGCTGCTCTGCAGTTTGTGTTCTGTCAGGGGACTGGGAGCAGCTATCAGCTCCCTCCTGCTAACCAGAGCTGGATTAACGCTCGGGGGAGCCCAGGGTTTTAAAGACAGCAGGGCCCCTATTATGTAACATGGTTATCATTTTAGACAAATTTTAGACAAATACACAGGCAATACTGTGTGCCCTACTGTTAGATGCACACAGCTCTGCCTTCACGAGCAGTACGTTGTGAAGCGGGACATACCACCCAACTCTCCATGCAGTCGGACCAAATCCTGACTAAGCAAGACAGTCACCCAAATTGATCCTGAAATGTTGGATGCCCTATTTTGGAAAAAAAATGGGTACATGAGATTTAGCAAACTCCAACCAGCCCCAGTGTTAAATCAATAGCACCCACGTTTTGTAATTATGCCTCCCTCAATTCTCAACAATAATAATAATCACATTTAATAAGACCTATTTCCCTCCAACCAGCCCCAACATTAAATTAACAGTATACCCATTTAATCAAAACCAATTCCCCCCCCCCCCAAACAGTCCCAGCAATAAACTAAATAGCATTTACCTTTAATAAATATACCCATTTTCCAAAACCATCACCGGCATTAAATAATTCATATTCACATTTAATAAATAGCCCTCCTCCCCAAAATCAGCCCCATGTTCAATTAATAGCCCCAAACCACCCCAGCATTAAATTAAATTAAAGGCACCTTAAATAATTAGCCCCCACCTACACTCCACCATTAAATAGCTTACGTCCCACATTTTTTTTTTTTTAAGATCTTCCCTTCCCTTACACACTATATTAACATACAGCGGCCGCTCACACACACTATATTAACATGCAGCGGCCGCACATACACACTATATTATCGTACTGCGGCCACACACACACACACACACACTATATTATCAAACTGCGGCCACACACACACACTATATTAACATACTGCGGCCACACAAACACACACACACTATATCAACATACAGCGGCCACACACACACACTATATTAACATACTGCGGCCACACACACACTATATTAACATACTGCGGCCACACACACACTATATTAACATACTGCAGCCACACACACACACTATATTAACATACTGCGGCCACACACACACACACTATATTAACATACTGCGCGCCACACACACACACACACACACTATATTAACATACTGCGGACACACACACACACACACACACACACACACATAATATTAACATACTGCTGCTCGGAAAAATGACAATTTTTACTGCTGGTCTTCCAGAGATAAAGTTCATAAATAGCAGTGAAACTGCGATAAGCGGCGATATAAAAAAATGGTAATTATCATAAAAATAGATCACTTTATCTGATCACTAAGTTTTACCCACATTGCATGATCATTAATAAATAATATACATACACAGTGCTCATTTACTTGCTTACCAATAGTCAGACAATGCATGTTTAATCTTTACTAACATCCATCCAATGTTTCTCTAGGCTCACTAATGTTCTTACACTGCTCCATGGCAGATTATAATACAGAGGCACAGAGCTGACACATGAAATATTATTTGTACACTAACCTCACCTTATTTTCCTGCTCACAGCACAGGGCACAGTTAGCATGGTGTGTGTGTGAGGTGTAACTGACTGCTCTGCTGTCTGCTTGCTAATACACATACACCCGAAGTCCACGCTGCAGCTGCCACTCCCCCCACTCAGACCATGTGATTACAGCCAACCAACCAAGCCAGGGAGGGGTGCATATGTTATGAGTCAAACCATATGACTCCTGACAAGAACGCCGGGGAGTGACTGGTCCTGTCTGCAGGTCCATTGGGCTGCCGTGCATGGGTGGTTCCACATCGAAATAGTCACCAGCGGAGTGAGCGCTGTGACTGCTGGAAAAAAAAAGAAGAAGATGCGGACAGCTGATCGGCCCATCTAGCCATCGGCCCTTCTGGCATTTGCCAGAAGTGCCAGATGGCCAGTCCGGCCCTGCTCACTTCACATTGTCACAATCATTCACAGCTCATTAAGGGGAAGCTACATGTACCTAACAGTGGTGCACACAGCATTGCCCATGTGTTTAAAAAAAAGGGCTGAAGGACTTGCACTGTCTAAAATAATATTAATATCCACATACCTTTAATTTTTGTCATGCCATCTCTCTACTTGTTGAATATCACACTCTTAGGATGGATGTCTGCCCCACCTACAGGCCTTGAAAGGATTGGAGAAGCTTGGACATGCAACAGGTAGACAGAATTGTTGTTAAGTAGTTCACTAAGTAGCATTGTTATAATAAGCAGATGTTGTATTAGAGGGAGACAATTCTGACTCACTCAAAATTAAAAATTGTAGTAATCAGAAGAGTTCAATAAGTAAAACACAATGATATACTTTCCATGTATGTGATATGTGGCACCTCCATGTGGATTCCAAATGGCTATAATGGACTTGCACAGCTTTGCTCTATAGTCTAACTACTCTCCTGTAACAAATGGTTCAGGCATATGACAATGGAGCTCTGCCTCTCCATGCAAATGAAGAGCTCAGGTGGAGGAACACTGACACTGACTCTACATGGTAAGAAATTACATTGCAGAGTTGTGAAGGATTGTTAAAGGCAAAGGACCCATATTCTGTATAACTTTTGCTTGTCTATTTGAACTCCACTCCACATTCACTTTTTTTCTTAGGTGGAGTTATTTTATAGGTGTAAAAGGAGAGATAAAACAAATAAGGAAGTAGGGAATTTTTTTTTTAGCAAACAGTCAAAATAATATTTTTCCCATCGCATAGCTGCCAATTGACCCTAATGTGCAATGCCTCTGACTGTATTCTTCTGTCCTGGTAATGCAAAATGCAAGCAGAATAAAGACCTTTTATAATAAATAATCCTACTTATAAAGAATGAAGGTGTTAGCAGAACATTGTGGATGTGTTCCAACTGTATTATCTAGTTGTTAAGGAGAAATAGCCACTTTCACACCTATGTATGTGAATAGTGAAATTGGAATAAATACTGTGTAAGGTGGTTAGAGTAGATTAAATATAGTTACAAGAAATAACAAAGAAACCTTAAGCACTTTCACTACCTCATGCAATAATATCACAACTGTATGGTTGAGTCTAATGGACATTCACTGGGGCACACATAGTAATGCATGTCATTTTTCTCCTCTACAATGAATTAAATTATTCCTGTTTTATTTTTTTGTCTCTTTTTTCTCTGTGCCACTTTGGAAATGAGAAAAAAAGCTTTTAGTGGCAACAAATGTCCACGAGAAAATAAAAAGTTAAGAGCAACATAGAAAAGATAAGGTTAGATGAGACTAAAATTGAGAATATATTTTAAATAATTTAGATTTCATTCAAAAGTCTATATTTTCCTCCAAGTGGAGAGAAAAAAGCTGCACTTCTAAAGTTACAACCCGCAGCTGACTGATCTGTTTTTACTGCTTGTTACTGTAGTTATAATCTGAGACTCCAAAACCATACTCAAACATGGGAACATTATGCACCTTTTATGCTGTGCACAATAAGAAAAAGAGCACAAATGCCTGGTGCAAAGTTGAATGCAACTTGGGTATAAGTTACGACCCAAAAATGCACACACTAAAAATTCTAACGCATTTCAGTCCATGTGTTGAGATACACACATCTCATGATGCGCCCAGCTCTGCTTCTGTATCATATGCCCCTAGGCTGGCGGAACCAGTGGCGCTATATAAATAAATGATGATGATGATGGTGCAAATAAAATGACTGTTGCAGGCGTAACTGCTCCCTGCATTCACATCTGCATCAGCACGCAATTCGACAAACACACCTTAACTGTACACGACCTACGTTAAAACGTCCTTTCCCTGCCCTCCGTCATGTCTCTTTCCGAGCAAGCAGTCACAAGTGTGAATACATGCATCTTTGCATAGGTGTAGGTACTTCAGGGCCATTTTCTAGGCATACACAAAACAAAATCACGTAATCTACACTACACATAAGGGCATACTTTCAACTCTACATCAGGCCTGGAAGATCATGCTACTTTTTGTATTGTTGTAAATAAATAAATAAATAAATAATTAACCCACAGTGAGTCTGAAAAAAATGGTAAGGGAACTTAAGCTCAAAAGTGAATCTAAACCATTAATAAACATATCTTAAGACATGATCACCTCAATAAGGCAAAGCGGAGCCAAACGCCACGTGTTGCAACTCATTGTTTTATCATGGAAAACAAGTACATTACATACTGTCTATAGTTCTTCAATAGAGCTCTATGAAACTATCACATTGATAAAATAAGCCTATAAATGACGTAATAGCTAGTCTAGCATAAAAGCTAAACAATATAGATATTATTATATTTCATGTACGGTAATCTAATTTGTCTTAATGTAAATAATGCAAATACAACAGTCTCAGAAAAAAATGTGTTATTGAATATTCATCATGTTTTCAGAAAAACTAATTTTAAGACATAACAATGTACATCATTAATAAATGCCTATATGTTTTCTAATGAAGTCTGAATGTTTTATTCGATGTTGGTGTGAACACATACTGGTGACTAGTAAGCCATGAACCTAAGCACTGTGGTACTCCACAGCCAAATTACTTCATTATTTCCTTTGTGTTAAACCCATACTTACCTACTTTCTTCAGCTCCCTTCCGGGAGCCAGCCAGTGGAGGGGGGCGTGAAGGGGCGGGGTGGCCGAAATCGCGTCATTTCGGCCCCGCCCCCTGTGACGTCATGACGCAAATTGCGTCATTTGACAGCGGGGGCGGGGCCAAACGCCGCGATTCACCGGGAATCGCGGCGTTTGGGATCTAATTCTGCCCACTTCACTAGGAAGTGGGGCACTTCCTAGTGAAGTGGGCAGAATTCGGGAGATTGCCACACTCGCCCGGGAGTCCGGGAGACTCTCACAAAATGCGGGAGTCTCCCGGACATTCCGGGAGAGTTGGCAAGTATGGTTAAACCTGTAGATCTGGATGTGAATCTATGTGTAACAAGAGAAAGACGCCAGATGCTTCTGTATTCTGTGATACTCTGTTTGTCTGAATTACATTAAACCCCATCCTGGCAAATTCATTATTTATAATCCACAGAGACACTACCATTTAGATAACCACTTTATCCAGCACTGGATGACAAAGAGATGGACCCTATAACAGGCAGTTAACAGAGCTACTGATAAGAGCAGTCAGCAAGACCTCTCTACAAGCTTTGTGAGAGACTAGTAATCCTCTAATCTGCAGTGTGTCTCTTAGCTCTCCTTTCATGCTCTATTACATCTGTACCTGCTTGTCTTTTTTTTCTTGAGCCTTTCTGCAAACTATGTCTGATTTTATTACCAGATGGAAGACGATTCGGTAACCTGGCTGACCTTTGACTTTTTTTAACTATAATAGGGCAAAAAGTCGACAAATAAAAGCTCTTTAGATATTCTTTTTTCTGTCAGACAAATTGAAACAGGGAAAAGGAGGCAAAAGGCAGGTGCTATAACTACATTTTCTGCAAATAATATTCTATTTTATTGCATCCTAAAGCACCAGACACAAGAGAATTAGAAACATTATTTAAAAAAAAAATGGTATTATAAGACATTGTAATGGCATTGCAAGCCTAAAGAGCCTATAAGGGAAGCACAGTATTTAAACCTTACATATAATGGTCAAAGCAAATAAAAATCCTTATCACCAAATTGCCGGGGGTGTGACTTAGATGCCACTTGTGATAGATGCAGTTTCACAGATTTCCGTCTCCCACTCTCTGTAATTCCCTCTAAAAGGGGTCGTTACCCCTCCTTGGCTGCACGTTTTACCTGTGGACGGTTCTGGGACCAAAGAGAGCCCGCAGAGAAAACTTTTGGACCCCTCATCCGCAATGCCTGCCCAGATTAGTGGTAAGGCCTGGCCTCTCTACCCGCTAGAGGTACTCACGCATATCGAGCTACCCTCCAGCTTTCCCCACTTGTGAGTAAATAAACCCCCCTGTCCCCAGAGCCACCACATATTCCACAGTCTGCCTGTATCCCTCTAGACAAGGCCCAGTGCTCTCTGACAGGTTCCCACCCACACTGCTGACTAGGAGGAGGGCGGACCCCTCATGCTGCTCAGAAACTGTAGCACACAGCACTCCCTGGCCCCCTCTGCACCCAGTAAACCTCATGATGTATGGAATCCAGTTCCAGGGGCTGGCTAGGCTGGAGAGAACGGGGGCATCTGCACCTCAGGCCAGTCCTATAGTGGGCTACCTTGGGCTGGGTCACTGGGCCACCTGCATTTTTTTCCTTCAAAATGTTCCTAATAGGCTGCCGACTTGAGTCTTGCTCCCTGGGCTAAAATTTACCAACCCTCCCTTGCACAGCACCCCATAGAGTGCCCCACCACCCGCCTCAAGCACTATGGATGCCCAGGCACTTATCTCAAAATATCAGGTGGCCCCTTAGACGATATCCAACTGTATTGCAGAAAACGTCTGGAGTGTGCTCCTCCATCATAAGCTGCACAATTCCACTTCAAGCCACTCTAGTGGCCAGGCAGCCAAAGAAAAGGGCAGATTTGCTGTGGACAGGGCCTGGGACATGGTGAGTGTCTGCATAGCTCAAATTCCACCCTCAACTGATTTTGGCAGATAACATAGAGCTGCATAAGCTAACATCACTCAGTGCTCTCTATCTACACAGCCTTGCGCTCTGCTGCCACTTGGTGTCCAAACCTGGAACTACAATACAAACACAAGTCCCACCTGATATCCCCACGACAAGCATAATCAGTGTAGCTGAGACTTTTCTGGGGACTCACAGCTCCTAACTCAAATATCAGACTCACTCCCCCTCATCGAACACGACTGGGCACCCAGACTGCCTGCACTATGACTGACTCCCAATAATTTATATGCAGGCCTGGAACCAGATGCATATGTGGTGCCCCAAAACAAATAAGCAGTATAGAGATCTGTGACATCACACTGAACGGACTGAGCTATGTACTGAGAACAGTGTGAGAGGAGAGAAAATAAAGAGACTGTGTAATACAAAAGATCATCAGTTTATTTGGCGTGAAAAAGTAATTTATGGGCCCCAACCACGTGCACCACTTCTACAAAATTCCTGTGCACAGTTAAACCCAGGACTGAGTGTAAAATATGGTAACGTTACCAGGGATAATATTGGTGCACCAAATGTTTTAGATGATGTTAATGTTATGTGATTTACCTAAAAATTGATTTATTGTTATTATATGTTAAATGCTATTGTGCTCTATGTTGATCAAATTAATATTTTGTCATTACCATTGAATTGAAGGGGTCAGTGGCGCGGTTGCTTACCAAAATTATCTTTACCGCATTATTAATAAACCCAAGTTATTTGACCAATCCTTGTCCCTTTCATTGAAGTATTTATCTCCTGACCACCGGATGTCCGAATAAAAAAGAACCTGACTCTTGTCTGGAGGACAAGGTAGGGGAAGGAAATCCCATCAGTACTCGGCCACCACATAACTTTGGCGTCAAACCGAACAGGATCCGAGTGCATCAGGAGAGTAATACCCTCAGTGAATAATGGATCAGCAACCGGCAGGGCCCATAACCCTACCATACTATTTCAGGGCCCCATGGCTCCCAAAGTACAGCGAGGACGACGACAAGCTACAGAAGACTTCATTCACAGAATTCGAGAACAAACTGGAATCCATGTCCTGGCTATACCCATTGAATGAACAGCAGAAAGTGGAGATCTTAATAGGGCAACTCACAGGGTCGGCACTCAGAGAAGTAATCTCATGGCCGATGGACGACAAGAAAGAAGCGGCACAAGTTTTAAAAAAAAATTCCACAACGTTTGAGACAAGAACTCTTCCGGAGTTAAAGATGAAACTATATGCTCGCAAGCAACAACCGAACGAGACACTGCGGGACTATGCCCTGAGCCTACAAGAGATGCTAAGAGCCATTCAGGCAGTGGACAAAGAGGAAGTACGAAATGCGGACGATGCCCTGACCTTACAGTTCGTAGAAGGAGTCGCCCAAGAAAGCGTTAAGATTCAGCTACGACTGATGAAAGTACATATGCCAGGCAAAACCTTCCGAGAGTTTAAAGAGACCGCATCGCCATTAACCAACGGGGAAGGGAAGAAAAATACCCAGAATTGGTGGGCTTCAGAGAAAGCGCAAGCTCGACGAGAGCCATGGCAAGCAGCACAGAAAAATACACACGGGCCCAAGAATCGGTAATACAGAGCGGTCAGTATCCCACCGGAGGCCCAATGCAAATGCTCAAAAAGCAAATGGAGGAGCTGGCCATCGGAATGGCAGAAATCCAGCGAGAGATGCGCCAAATGGCAAGGCCACCGGCACCCACCTACGGGGAACCAAAGTGGAGGCCCGAAAGACAAAGACCAGCCCGAGGCAGGTGGGAACAACCTCGCGAGTATGTACGGCGATCGCCCAACCAATTCGATAGTCAAGGGCGCCCGATATGTCGCCGGTGCCATGTGATAGGACACATAGAACGAAACTGCGACCAAAACGAACATTAAAACTCCGACACCCCGAGATTGAGGGCCGAATCTCGGGGCGAGCCCCGGGAATAGATCCGGATCCAGAAAACTGGAGGCCCCAGTTCATCGGACAATGTCCCACGTTACCCGTTACAATTAATGGAGTGGAGACCCTGGCTATGCTTGACATGGGGTCGCAGATTACGACCATCCGGCTCCCTACATTCCACAAGTATTGGGGCAAAGAGCAGCTGTTATCACCACCCCCAACCTAGCTGCAGCTGACCGCCAGTAACGGCCTCGAGATTGCGTGTGAAGGGTATTGGGAAGCGGACATCCAGATCGGAGCGACCTTGTTGCCAAGACAAGGCTGTCTTGTCACCGCCTCCTGTAAAGGGAACATAGCCCCCATCATCCTGGGGATGAATGTGCTGCAAAGATGCCCGGATGAGCTAGTGGCGACTTTGAAGGGTAAATTAACCCAAGCGGCTTCCCCCGGTCATCAGGCCTTTCAACATACTGTTCGGCTCCTACAAGGTTACCAAAAGTCTGCTGGTTCCCATGTAAAGGTTTCGGGCACTGTCAAGTGGTTTAATGTTCGGAATGGATATGGCTTCATCAACAGAAATGACACCAAAGAAGATGTCTTTGTCCACCAGACAGCAATAAAGCGAAATAACCCACAAAAGTTTCTGCGCAGTGTTGGAGACGGGGAGACTGTGGAATTTGATGTTTTGGACGGAAAGAA
This sequence comes from Mixophyes fleayi, assembly GCF_038048845.1. Taxonomy (NCBI): domain Eukaryota; kingdom Metazoa; phylum Chordata; class Amphibia; order Anura; family Limnodynastidae; genus Mixophyes; species Mixophyes fleayi. Next base: position 51,703,244 of record NC_134409.1, on the reverse strand, counting down.
GGGTGCCGAGGCAGCAAACGTGACTGGCCCTGGTGGTGTACCAGTAAAAGGAAGCAGATTTGCACCCTACCGACGAAGGTTCCGCAGACGTTTCTACCGGCCAAGAGGAGAGAATGCTGCAGAATCTGGTGGGGAAGTAAGTACAGAGCAAGTGAGCGAGGGAGAGAGAGCAGAAGAAGTGTCCTCTCAGCAGAGACCTGTCCAGCGCAGGCACCCTCCTCCGTTCTTCTACAAACGGCAGCAGAAAGACTACGACTGGGATGCGCAGGCCTATCGGCTGTCAGAAGGAAGCATCGTCCTCAAGAAGAAACATCAAGGGATGACTGGGACGAAGAACCAGATGATAGACAAGGGACTTTGCCTCAGCTGCCCACCGACCCTTTCGAGCTACTATTGGCAGTATCAGGATTAGAGATCTTTCTCACTGAGACTGTTGTATATAATGTATATTAAAACTGTTGTCATTGAAAATGTTTGCTATTATAAATGTTGTAGATGTGTGATTTGAGTTGATAAAGAACAACCACCTTTATGTCTTAATGCGTGAGAACACGTACCTGAAAAAGCGGGGGTGAATGTGGTGCCCCAAAATCTGAGTACCCTGGGGTGTATCTATATGTTTTTAATTTGTTAATTTAATTTGTTAATTGTTAAAAGTGTTTATAAAGATTTAAAAAAATATATATATTTTCTTGAGGGAGAAGTGACAGTTGGGAGTGGTTGGTGGTTGCCGGGAGTAACAGGAAGGAGGAGTGTGTGGCATAGCAACAAGTCCACTAACTTTGGTAATAACTGTGAACTCCCAGAAGGCAGTACGGAGAGGAAAGTTCTAGACTTCTGAGGGAGAGAGATCCCTGTGTCTGCATAGACTGAGAGAGAAAAATAGGGACAGAATGAAAATCGGACAAAGTGATATATAAGCAGATTAAAAGTGAAGTAAGTGTAAGAAGAGAAGAAGATAAGAAGTGAGCCAAAGAGAGGTGTGAGTAAAAAGGAAAGTACTGAAAACAAATAAGCAGTATAGAGATCTGTGACATCACACTAAACAGACTGAGCTATGTACTGAGAACAGTGTGAGAGGAGAGAAAATAAAGAGACTGTGTAATACAAAAGATCATCAGTTTATTTGGCGTGAAAAAGTAATTTATGGGCCCCAACCACGTGCACCACTTCTACAAAATTCCTGTGCACAGTTCAACCCAGGACTGAATGTAAAAAATGGTAACGTTACCAGGGATAATATTGGTGCACCAAATGTTTTAGATGATGTTAATGTTATGTGATTTACCTAAAAATTGATTTATTGTTATTATATGTTAAATGCTATTGTGCTCTATGTTGATCAAATTAATATTTTGTCATTACCATTGAATTGAAGGGGTCAGTGGCGCGGTTGCTTACCAAAATTATCTTTACCGCATTATTAATAAACCCAAGTTATTTGACCAATCCTTGTCCCTTTCATTGAAGTATTTATCTCCTGACCACCGGATGTCCGAATAAAAAAGAACCTGACTCGTGTCTGGAGGACAAGGTAGGGGAAGGAAATCCCATCAGTACTCGGCCACCACACATATACAACATACTCAAACTACTTGTGGAACCAAGATCTAACTTGCTACATACACTCCCTGCCCGCAACGTCTCAAGTCTCACAAGCACATGACTGTGTCGCACAAAGCTAAAAAGTCTGCCACCCTGGTTGTGTTTGGGAGGTGTGTTTGGGAGGTGTATGAAGGTGGCCCACGCATCTTCCTCTGTTCACTCTGCTTTAATCTCGGACTCGGAGGATCCCATGGAGTTATGTGTTCCACCCCCAAGCTCATGAAGTTGATTCAAACCACGATCCAATCAGAAATGCATGTCTGCATGGAAGAACTCAAGACAGAAATAACCTTCATAGGTACCAGCACTGATGATCTCAAGTACAGAGTTGACAAAATTTGTCAATACCAGTAGTTGATCCATTGGGGGCTTCGCAGTCGTGCGCACAAACATAGAACTGATGAAGGAGCACCTTGAAGATATTGAAAACTGATGAAGGAGTGCCTGCCTTGAAGATATTGAGAATTGAACCAGGCACAACAATATCTGCTTCAGAAGCATCCCAAAATCAGTAGAGCAGGACTCTCTCTTGACCTATCTAGAGGGTCTATTTCTCCAATGCCTACTGGACTTCCAGCAGACAGCTTCCATCTGGACAGGGTTCACCACGTACTTTGGACAAGACCCCCAGCAGATCAGCCCCCCAGAGATGTAGTGGTATGCTTCCACTACTTCAAGTAAAAAAAAACAATGTCTGTAATCGGTCTATAATGCTCCAGTGGTGCCCTACTTGGGACACAATCTACAACTCTACCAGGACATTGCACACTCAACACTTCAAAAATTTTGAAAACTTGATTAACATTACTAAAGTGCTACCGCTGGGGATTCCCATTTCGTTGACACAAATGTTGATACCCCTTAGTATCCCCACATCACCTGTACTAACACCTATCTGCCCCCCTCCATTCTGGGACAAAAGTGCCTCTATCTTCACCGGATTGCTTCCACAGCTCTGTCCACACTTCCACACATGGCACTTAAGTTCTTCTCGCTACATGTTAACAGACTGAGCCAACCCCAGAATCGTACCGTAGTATTTCAAAACTTCAAATGCCTCAAAGCTCACATAATTTTCCTACAAGAAACCCATTTTGTTGATTCCCACCCCAGTCTCTTGGGCCAGCAGTTGAAACAGACATATTACTCAACCTCAAACTGTAAGACCAAGGACACAGCTATCCTGCTCCACAACACAGTCACATTTATTCTAAATTCCCCAACTTCAGATGACGAAGGAAGATATGTCATAATCACAGGTACAATCCACCAGGAACAGCTCACACTAGCCTCAGTGAATTTTTTACCAAATTCTTCCAGAAAATTTCGCAAGCTACCAAAGGCAAAATCATAGTGGGTGATAACTCCCCTCCCACCACGCAGATCACGACTGTGCGCACTGATTCACTCAAACTCAACTACTCTCTGAAATGACATGACCTCTATGGCTCATGGAGGGTCCTCTACTCCATAGCCAGGACCTACACCCACTATTCTGCCCTACACAGGCTCTATTCCAGAATTGATATTGTACTGGTTGATTGTTCCACCACACTATTGCTTCAAAGAGCAAATACCATTCCTATCTCTTGGTCAATAGATGTGGATTCCATTCCCTGACAGTCTAAAGAACTCATTGGTGATTACCAGTACAAGAAGGATACCAGGGACCAGGTGACTAGTGATCTAAGAGTTTAGGGAACACAACTATTCGCTGAACACCCCCTCTCCCCAATAGTGTGAGAAGCTCCTAAGACTCCATTCATGTGGTGTTTATTAATCTAGCCAGCGGAGTGAAGAATTGAACTGCACGCCAAAATTGCCAACCTCGAATCAGCCATAACCACCGTCACACAGAGATACCAACACTCCCCATGGCACAAAATTTACCATAAACTACTAGCACTACACATCCAACTCAATCAACTTCTTTCCACAAAGCAGCTAAAACCATCCTCTTGCTCCACCAGCGGTACTATGAATGCAAAAATAAAGCAGAATCCATTTTGGCCCAAAAGCTCCAATCAAAAAGAACCCGTAAAAGGGTGCCATCAATCCAAGACTTAGCGGAGCATCCACTTTACAATCCCCACCAAACAGTGAAACAAGGCCATGTCTATTATTCTGACCTATATGACCTCCAACAAGACAACCCCCCCAACAAGGGGATCGCATTAAAAGTTACTTGCATATATTCCACCTTTTCCGACTCACTCACACCCAGTTAGCATAGCGTAATGCCAGAATCACCACCACAGAATTGAAGCTCACCATTAAGTCACTTAAAAACATGTCAGCCCCAGGCCCCCGATGGCCTTCCATTCATGTACTATAAAAAGTTCCTCCTCTCACTCCTAGGGCTAGATTTACTAAGCTGCAGGTTGGAAAAAGTGGGGATGTTGCCTATAGCAACCAATCAGATTCTAGCTGTCATTTTGTAGAATGTACAAAATAAATGAAAGCTAGAATCTGATTGGTTGCTATAGGCAACAGCCCCACTTTTTCAAACCCGCAGCTTAGTAAATCTAGCCCCTAGTCTGAAGCTCTTCAACTCCATTCTCCAAGGCAGAAAGTTTGATGAGGCCACCACCAGGGAGGGCATAGTGGTCTGCCCCAAAGAGGGCCGCAACCTCTTCATATGCTTCAATTACCTCCCTACCTCACAATTGAATGTAGACCTTAAAATTTTTGACAAGTTTTTAGCAAACAGACTGGCCACAGTCATCCCAACTCTAGTACACCCAGACTGAGTCAGACTCATCCCAGCCAGCCAGGTGGCGGATAATACCCATAAATAATAAATCTTATACAGACTGCCAACATGACCTCGACCTCCGCCATGGTGTTCTGGCCCTTGATGCCGAAAATTGGTTTGATTGAGTGGCCTGGACCTTCATGTGCCACACCCTATGAAAGATGGGCTTCTCTGGCCCATTCCTTAGAGGTATTTCAGCATATTACTACAACCCTTGAGAGTTCATCCTGGCTAATGGCTGTGAATCAATTCCCCATCATATTAAGAATGCTACTAGACAGTGATGCCCACTGTCGCCCCTGCTATTCGTGCTGGAATGGAACCTCTGGTGGCCTCTTTCCGCAATGGCCCCAACATCACAGGGATCAAGGTTTGCCCACTTGACTATAAACTGGCCCTCTACGTGGACAATACCCTGCTAACCCAACACTCCATCCCGATAGTGATAGACGTGATCAAGGAATATGATCAACTATCCAATTTCAAAATCAACACCGACAAGACAGAAGCACTTTCGCTAAACATCCCCAAAATCCTGTTGCATACCTTGAAAATTACATATCAGTTCTACTGGTAACCTCATAAAATAAAATATCTCGGGGTACACTTCACCTCACGCTACGACCAACTGTTTCATACCAGTATTTCCCCACTAATAGAAGCCCTCAAAAAGATCTCTGCTCCTGTGCCACTCAGCACATTTCCTGCAGCTGTAGAATAGCATCTGTCAAAATGAAACTTCTACCCAGACTCCTATATCTTTTTTAAACCCTACTGGTCACAGTTCCCTTTATGGTCCACAAAGACCTTCAAAACTCCATCACACGCTTTGTTTGGCTGTCCAGGAAACCCAGGGTCCGCCTGAAGGTCCTCTATAGGCACTCGAAAGAGGGCAGTCTGGGCCTCCCCATATGTACAAGTTCTACTTGGCCTAGAATTTTATGCAAGCTGTACTCTCACACACGCACTCAAACACCAGACTTTGGGTTGAAATCAAGGGCCACCTGCTCCCCATGCACTCTCCATACTCCCTCTTCTGGATTGACTCCAAACATCGTTCCCATCCTCCTAGCTCCCCACAACCGTTCATTTCTCACTCTCCATTTGGGGCTATTGCACACGAGCATTTCACCTGATTTTTGATCCTCTCCGCATGTCCCCGGGTTTGCCCTCGGACTCTACCCCAGCACGTTTAAATGTTGGATAGCGCACAATTTCAAGTCCTTCTACGACATTGTGCCTGCAAATGTGTTTTCTGAGTTCTCTGAGACCGATTTGGACTGCTCTGAACCATATTTTACCTTTACTTATAGACCATTTCTACCACACCAAAGTAAGGAGCAGAACCCTGCATCTCAACTCCCCACTAGAAGCCTTCTGCCTTCGCAGATCCACCTGTAGTGATTTGATTTTAACATTTTATTCATTACTCCTAAAAAATAACCAACCACCTAAGTTACGACATGAGCTCAGGTGAGAGGAGAACATGGGTGAGAGGATTGGTCCCAAATCTGAAAAGAATTCATACAAACTCCTCTTACGCTGTACTTCGTGTCAGCAAGATTTGGAGCTATCTACTCCAATGTCTCAATGTCCTGTTGGTTGTGGAGGAGAAGGCACTCTGTCCCACATCTGGTGGACATATCCTAAGATTTCACACTTTTGGACAGATGTCTGCCATTTACACACACATTTAACTCAAATCACAACACCCAACAACATATCCTACCATCTTACCATCTGCTCCCTTGCTTAATTCCTGATATCCCAATACACACAATAAAATTGGATACATTTTACTTGCAGCGAGATGTCTAATCGTCCTAAACTGGAAAAACACTGACTCCACTCCCATACTAATCAAGCACTAGTCCCCAAAGTTTGGAAAATACACAAAATTTACCAACACTTGCAATCAGCATGCAATCAAGCCCACATGCATGGCCCAGCTCCTCCCTTTCTCCCCTCTCCCTCTGCTAGTAACATCTTTCTAGTATTCCCTCCTTCTCTCCCACTCACTCCACTCCCTCTTCCCTCTTTTCATTTCCCTTTACTGCACATTGTACACCATTGACAACTACTCCACCAATAACTCGCAATGACCATGCTTGTATTTGTATATTTGAAAAATGTCTCTTGAGTCATTTTAGTTGAACACCCCTCACTCTTCTCACCCTTTTTGATTTCTGTATCCTTTACTCCCCTATTGAACTGAAAAACTTAATAAAACTCATTAAAAAAATCCCTAACACCAGCAAAATCACAAATTTTCGTCAATAATTAAAACTGAGGGATGAATTAAGCTTGAAGAAGATTAAAAACTGAGGTGTGTCTACAATACTATTTTAACCCCCACTAAGGGTTAACAATAGCAGGGAAGGTGTGGTGATACCTATATAAGTATCATAGGGGCAGGTTAAAAGGAACAGGCTATAAAATTTCAGGGAGGAGTCATGAAAGCCCTTCTGGAGCCAGGACACTCACTACCCGCATGCAGGGTGTCTGCCCACTGCTCCCTCATGCAGAGCACGCTACAGATTACCTTCCAACAGCCTCCAACAGGTGTCCCTTTTCTATGACACCTGCACCCCTGCTTTGGTGCATGTGGTGGCAGGGCCCTTGATGCTGCATGTTCCATGACCAATTGTAGCCTCACCTATTCTCATTACCATATATCAATTTGCATCACCAAATTTCTTATATACATTATATGGACGTATCCTTTATGGTTGTATCAATGAAACTGCTATTTACTGTCTATGTGACAGGATGTGCAGGTTGTGTAGCAGACTCCCTGCTGCAATGATATGGCAAGTTTAATGCTGGTTAAAGGTTTGACGGTCCATAATATAAATTGAGGTGAGGTTGATACTGATAGGGTTGAGGTTAGGCACTGCCAACACCTGTCTTGTGTGGGGTACTTGTAAGGCATTTCTTTTTCATGCAATGGATGCCATGTACGTAATTCCTGGTGCTTGTTCAGTGATTTGAGTATTGATAGAGGGTGTGTTTTTTTGGCCAATTGTTGCACCCTCCACGGCCTCATGCTATTTTCTATTTCATCCGGGGGTTATCTGGCACCACTCACTATCAATCCTTTGGGCATTTGGAATGAGTGGACCATGGAGATTGAATGCTTCACAGTCCTCTGTAATTCACTCTCTAGGCCCCCTTTTAGCTTCTGCAATACTAGTTTGTAGGAAGGATACGCCTTTTATTTGGAAACGACCTCGCCCATTTTTTTCTGTACACCTCTCATTAATTTAGAAGATGTGAGCTGATGTGCGCAAAGGAGGAGTGTTTTTTGCTAGGAGTTTCCTGTATATGCACATTGCTACATTGATATAAATGATATGTTTGTATTTCCTCCAAATGACTAGTACATTTGAGGGTTCGTCCGCACAGTAACTGCCCGACAGGTAATCTGGTTCTCAGTTTGACTGTCTCTGCTATGCTCTCCCTATCTTGTGATGTTATGTTTTGTCCCACCTTTCTCTTTCATTGTTTGATGGGCACGTATGGGAGTGGCTTTAATAATTTAGTTTTGGGCTTGGGGGGATTCATACCTGACCTTGGTTGTAGGGTGCTAAAAGCTGCACCATGGAGTGCCTCATTTGCTGTTATGCCTTCTTTCTGTTGTTCTTTGGTGCCTTTGTGGGGCTAGTTGGTTAGCTCTAGGCAGTGCGCCTCGTTATCTTGAATGCTGGGTGAGCACGTTGTCCTATTGCCGTTCTCCATCTCTCCATCTCTAAATTTGCGGCTGCAGGATACATTGCCGTGGCTTGTGCATCGTGATGGGTCCACCCTCGCTCTGTACCAGTTCACGGTTGTCTTTAAAAGCACACTAGGTGCCTTCGGCCTTGATAGCACCCAATTTGGCAAGCATATCTTTATAATAGGTGCGTCTACGTCTGAAGGTGTGGATGGGGCTTCAGGCCTCTGTATTCAGGAATAGGTAGATGGTAGTCCACTGCATTTCGGCAATATGTGAGGCCTTCTCTTCTCTCTTGACCTTTGTTCTGCTTTCTCTGATCTCTCTGGGTTGACACAGGACTGCAGGGATGCAAAGGGATTTTTCTGGATTTTCCCTCTAATGTGGGCTTGATTAGCTGTTGGCACCACAAGGTTTTGATGGTGGTTTTTACCTCCATCTATGTCACCTGTCTCTTCCTTTCTCTTCCTTTTCTCTTCTTCTCTGTTGCTTGGGACTCGTTTATCCTGCTATGCATTGACTTCTGTTCTTGATGACCTAAAAGAGTACGGTGTTTTTCTTGGTGCCTTGCAGCGACTAGTGATACATCTGCTTTCTCCAGCCCAGTATTTGTATATTGGCTAGAGTGGAGAGGAATGTGACGGACGAGTTTTAAAGGACTACTGTCCAGGGAAATAGCTGAGTGTGGGGTCCCTCATTTGCTGCTTATTCACCTGGATGGGTGGATTTGAGCCTAGCAATCCAGTCCAATCTGGCATGGGTGCATGCCCTTGACCTAATCTGCCCTTTTGCTGGTCCGACATAGTACCAGCTGTGGTGATCTTGTCCTGATGGACGGGTAGTTAATCTTTCATGCAAATAAGTTAATTTGGTTGTAGCCTGGTTTCTATGGTCCAAAGGGGGTTTGGGGATCAGATAACTGAGGCTTAGGATCCAGAAACCCCGGCAACTATAAGCCTGATGAGGTGCATCTGACCGAGGATGGTTTGGGTCTCTTCATAGGGGAGATATATGCAACTTAGGCAAAGTGGATAGCGCGTAATATGGTGGTGGACCTAGTTTAAGGAAGGAACCTGGCGTGGCTGAAGAACACTGTACAGGCGATAAGTAAGGTTGGTAAAGCACACATTGATGGTAGTGAGGCGTTTGGAAACCATTCACTTCGAAGAGTTGGCTTAGGTTCGGTGCAAGTACAGCCACTTTGGGCTGGCTTGTGGTGCGTTACGATTAGCCCAGAAGGGTTTGGGTTCCAGAATGCCTGGAGAATAATGTCCCAGTTTAAGGCTAAACTACAAGCTTAGGTAAAATGGTGGATAAATACTGATGTCCAGAGGGTGGGTGACCCATAGTGGGACAACCAGATTGGTATTGATCAGTTGCCGAAGCTGCGTACAGTGTTCTTCCTTCACCATATCAGTGACCACAAGAGGTGCTACCTACTGGTATTGATGCAACTAAACAAGGAGGTGTGGAGTCTAAAGGACCCCCGGTATTCACCCAGGACCCCCGTAAGTAGGTCTGGACTTGGCTGTGTGAGATGCGCAGGTCACAGTTCTTCAGGTTAGTCACCAGTGCGGTAGTGAGGAACAGTCAGGTTCAGAAGCCAAATAGGAGCGAAGTACCCAAGGATAATGCAGATAATGGTCAGAGGGAAGCCAGAGGTCAGAACCAAACAGACGAAATGGTACCAGGGATAACATGAGAGAATAGTCCGGAAATCAAGCCAAAAGTCAGAGCCAAAATATTATGCCGGAAGAAGAACAAAAAAGCTGGAGCTGGTGAACCGATAGTCTAGCGCCAGATACAGCCAGAAGTAGGTTTAAATATAACGAAGTAATCCTTGATTGGTGCTGCGGTTTTCTATGGTAAGAACACAACCAAACGCTAAGCAGGTAACGAGTGTCTCTAGTCACTATGTGATGGAATGCAATGGTCTGCCAATGTGTACACAGCATAGCTGGCCGGAATCCAGAAGAGCATCCCGACAGGCACCCATCCCCTAGGAGAAGTGCGGGGACGGCGCCTGGCAATAAGTTAATTTGCTAACATATTGGTGTGATGTCGTTATTGTATATCACAAGTGTTAAGTTTAAGATTAAGGGTTTATAGTTATGGTATTCACCTCTAAGCATTTTATAGAGCTTTTGACATTTGGGAAAATAGTCCTACAACAGTCTGATATCAAAAGTCACCAGTTTGTTTGACAACATGGCATTAGTCATGAAATAAATACAGTTTTCATGAAGATCGTTGGCTGACATAAACATTCCAAGTAGTTTAATAGCTATTTCCATGATAACTAGCAGACTACATAAGAAGTTTCTTTGGAATCTCTCCAGTGAACATCAAATGACATCATACCCCAGCTTCCACAATGTGAATTTTATTTTGGAAGTGAAATGTGTTATTTTTTTACTAAATCCTTTGTGTCAGTTGTCAGTCTTTCTTTGTGCTAGTATTTCATTATTGTTGCCATGACAACCTCATACAATGAGGTTTTATTCTGCATGATGGAATATAAGGGCTGGAAATAGTGTAGACTGCACATTTTGGAGGTGATCCTTATTTTATGGGGGTCAAGAGAACCTTTTACACCCGAAACTTTTTTCCCACTTTGGTGCTGGTGCTAAACAGTTCACACCTTATGCTTTATTTAGGCACATTTTATAAAGGATTCTAGCTCTAAAGGAAAACCAGATCCCAAATACAGGTAATGATGGCTCTAAAAATGCAGAAATATATTCACAGTTTTTTTATGCTGAAGGAGGAAAAACACACATACATAGCACTCCAAAAACAAATTAGTAGGTTAATTGGCTGCTATTAAATTGACCTTAGTCTCTCTCGGTCTGTCTGCCTGTCTGTGTGTATGTTAGGGAATTTACACTGTAAGCTTCAATGAGGCAGGAACTGATGTGAGTGAGTTCTCTGTACAGTGCTGTGGAATTAGTGGCACTATATAAATATTAGATGATGATAATACTGATACCGGCATATATAGGAAAAGTAAGTCCCACAAGATTTTTTCTTACCCCACATTGACTGTCTTGATCCCTCCAGCTGATAGCGTTGCAGCTATAGTATATGAATTCCGTTATTTATGTATTATTTAATTGACATTTCCATTTGGGCTTTCCCATTTAATTTTTAAAGAGGAAAACAACACATTATATTTATTTGAATGCATTTTATTATTTATATCTATTTGTATTTGTGGTTTTGTATATAAACCTTCCGTGAACTAAGCGGGGAAAACCAACATGGCGAACCATATAGGGGATCTCATACCCTATGCTATACTTCACCATAAGTATACTAATTTAATACAACAGTAATTCCAACTTTCATAACAACGATTCTTGCCCCTTAAGGTATACAAACAAAGCAAAATAATAAAAAGAGAATGAACGCTTTAATCTTTTAAAACAGGAAAACAAACATAAAATTATTTTACCAACTAAATTTATAAGTCTTCTAGTAACAAAAAAAAGATCTTTGGAACATGTTTGAATCACAATCGTTACTAAAAATTAAACTTATGAACAATTAGAAAGGATTCAAATAACCTCAGTAACTCTTGGCTGACATCATAGCAGTTTAAGCAGAAACAAAAGTTCAAAAATGCTGCATATATGTCTTCATCCCAAAGTCGAGAAGACATTTCAAATGCTATATAAATCAAACAAAGCATAAAACAGTAAAAATAAGATATGTATAAAAAAAAGTACCAAAAACAAAAAAAAATCTATCTCAACTTTTTCGTTACATGTCGAACCAGGTGGTGTATGAGATGCCTACATGTACTGTATGCACGTGTACTTGCTGTATAGCGCTCGCTGCACTAAACCTCTGTCATTACGCAAACTAGCAGCATCACAACTCCAGCTACATCTAAACGGCAACTTACGCACACTATTTTTATAAAAGTTATTGGGGTTTCATTTTTGCTGCGGTATGTCACACTCCACTTAGTGATATTTTATTTTTAAAATGCAACTTTCGCATAATAACTCAACACAATATTTTTCTTATGTATATTACACTTCAAAAAGTCAACATGAAAGAAAAACATATGAAGGTTTTAATCTTAAAGCATTCCCATGGTAAAGGCTGAAGACATTGATTCTTCCTTTGGTGGACACTTGAGGATATGTGAGTAGGAGAGACAGGGACGGCAAAAATCGCAGGCAGGCCGCCGAGAGGGGGGGGGAGGGGCAGGTACTAATTACCTGTTCACTTTTTTTTCATTTCCTTGTTTTTTTTAAACTTACTTTTTTCCTTTCTCCTTTTTTTTTTAGCCGCCGGAGTGGGGGGGGGGGGGGGGCTGCATTGGTCCGGCGGTATGGCGGTTTGGGGCTCAGGCCCTTCGTTGATGGGGGGAGCAGGGTTTAAAAGAAAAAAAAAAGAAAGAAAGATACTCATGTGATCGCGGCGCCGGCGTCCATCCACCTTCCTCTCTACTCTGTTTACACTGACTGTCGGGCGTGATGTCAAGTCACGCCTGACAGTCATTAAGGAGCAGCGCAGAGAGGACCAAGACAGAAGAAAGAAGCAAGAAGAGAGAAGACAGAAAAGAGGAAAACAGCTAATACAAATGTAAGTAAAAAAAAAAGGGAGAAACAGTGTGAGGAACAACGGGGAGAGAGAGGCACAGTATGAAAAAAAAGGGGGAGAGAGAGAGAGGCACGGTTTCAGGAAAAAAGGGGGAGAGAGAGAGAGGCACAGTTTCAGGAAAAAAGGGGAGAGAGAGGCACAGTTTGAGGAAAAAGGGGGGTGGAAGAGAGAGGCACACAGTATGAGGAAAAAGGGGGAGAGAAAGATGCACAGTATGAGGAAAAAGGGGGAGAGAGAGGCACAGTAGGAGGAAAAAGGGGGGTCGGGAGAGGCACAGTATGAGGAAAAAGGGGGAGAGAGGTACAGTATGAGGAAAAAGGGGGAGAGAGAAGCACAGTATGAGGGAAAAAGGGGGAGAGTGAGAGGCACAGTATGAGGAAAAAGGGGGAGAGAGAGGCACAGTATGAGGAAAAGAAGGGGGGGCAGCAGAAAGGCACCGAGTGATGGAGAGGGGGGACAGGATGGCACAGTGATGAAGATTGGGGGCAGCATGGCACAGTGATGGAGAGGGGGGTGCAGGATGGCACAGTGATGGAGAGGGGGTGCAGGATGGCACAGTGATGGAGAGCGGGGGCAGCATGGCACAGTGATGGAGAGGGGGATGCAAGATGGCACAGTGATGGAGAGTGGGGTGCAGGATGGCACAGTGATGGAGAGCGGGGGCAGCATAGCACAGTGATGGAGAGGGGGTGCAAGATGGCACAGTGATGAAGGAGAGGGGGGGCAGGATGGCACAGTGTGATGAAGTCGGGGGAGGAGCAGCATGGCACAGGGTGATGATGGGGGGCCAGGTGAAGGAGTAAAAGCAGCATGGAGGGCGCAGTGTGATCATAAGGGGGCACAACAAGGTGATGAAGGGGCACAGTTATGTGTATGTGATGGCACAGGGGGCTTGTGGCAATGTAGTGTGTGGTGGGTGGTGGCTAATTAATGGGTGCGATTTTGTTTGTGGGGTAATGGTTGGGCAATTTTATAGTGCGGACTATTAATTTAAGATGGGGTGGTTTTTGGCTACTGAATGGGGGGCAGAATGAGGTCTCTTTATTAAATGTGCCTATGAATTATTTAATGTCAGGGATGGTTGCGGGAAATAGGTATATTTCTGAAATGTAAATACTATTAATTTATTGCTGGGGCTGTTTGTAGGGAGGGAAATAGGTTTGTTTATTAAATGTGAATACTATTATTTTAATGTTGGGGGTGGAGGAAGGCCTAATTATTAATCATGGGTGCTATTGATTTAACACCGGGGCTGGCTGTAATTTTTTAAATGTACCCATTGTTTATTTCCAAATATGGCTCCCAACATTCCAGGATCCAGACAAGCCACAACTAAGTATATCTGCAGCTACAGGTGTTGAAAGTGAGAAGAACAGGTAGGAGAGACCTGGAGAGTATTTGAAATGTGATTCTAGTGGGACAATCCCAATTTTTGCTGACTGTTCAGTGGTGTACACAACAATGCAAGTTTTTTATCTGTAAGAGGGTTTCCTGGGCACACCAAGTGATTCATAGCCATGCCCCCAATTGTACGACCATGCCCACATTTTTGTGGGTGTGGTTGTACAATTGTGGGTGTGGTCGTACATATTTTTTGTGCCGCACAAAAATTTTGGGTCGCACTAATTTTTTTCTGGTGCCGCATAAACAGTTCTTGGACAGGCGGCGGCACAACATTTTTTTAATTCTCAACTATAAGGAGGGCCCCATGAAGTTGTTGTACCGGGGCCCTGAATTCCTCTTGGCAGCCCTGATCGTAGGTGCAACAGCCCCCACAAGTTCATGCCTTCACCCTCAGTAAAGTTTTTTCACACCCTCCGTTCCTCTATAAGGTTATGATTTTAATGAAAATTAAATGAATGGAAAAGATTGTCAAGATTGGTGGGGGTTTAAGAAGACTGGGTTTTAAATTAAGGATACATTTCTTTTTCCCTACTGTGTATTAGGTGGCCGTGTAAGGTGAAAGGGTGCTCTCTGGATGCATCCCACTAAACATATGAAAGTAAATTTGTATTTTTGTGCACATCCTTTCCCTGCATACGTCCTCAGTGCATATGCGTCCACAGATACACCTCCTAAGAGTTGTATCTAGGGATGCGCACAAATCTAATTATGTCACACTGAAGTGAACAATCAGCGGACATGTACTCAGCCTACATTTGCCCATCACTGTTTATATATATATATATATATATATATATATATATATATATATATAAGCTTATATATATATATATATATATATATATATATACAAAACTACGCAGTCATACTGCCACTTCTAAATTTCCACTATATTTTCATGGTTCAGTCGAGAACATGATTTTGGCAACAGGAGAAAAATTACTTCAAGTTACACACTATTTTTTTTCTAGTAAAATAATGTTTGTTAAGCACTCAGCCATGTATTACTGTGTGCATGTCAGTATGTCATTAAAAACATCAGCACTGCCTTGATCTGAATATCTATTTAAATATAGACAGAGCTAATTCCCCTTACTTACATGCACACAGTAATACATGGCTGAGCGCTTAACTAGTGTATACGTTGAAGTGATTTTTTTTTTCCTGTTGCCCAAAGCATGTTCTTGACTGAACCATGAAAATGCAGAATGGGAACATGTGTCAATGGGTGGGGAACGGTATATTGAAGCTGATGAAATCGACACTACTTATCCCGACATGTGTACACCGAAGTGCTGCCTGCCGACGAGGATCAAGGATGACTGTTGTTGGACGTGATTTTGAACCAATGGTTATGAAGCAATAAGCCGGCTAGACTTGATGATGTCACTTAGATCAGCGACGCTGTCATCAGTGCTGTTAAGGGGGTAATGTAAGTATTTGGCTATATACAATGTACCACTACCAGGGCCGCCGAGAAGGAGGGATATTAAATACCAGGGCCCAGACATGCCTGGGGGCCCGGCCCAGGCCCTGACCGCCGACCGGATTTTTTTGATTTTTTTTAACCCAAAATAGTTTTCTTTTGTTTTGTTTTGTTATTTGCCGGGGGGAGGGTGGGGGTGTGAGTCCCTGGGTGACAGGGTCGCACTCTTCATTGGTGGTACAGGAGGCTTGTGGCAAGGTAGAGTGTCTGTAAGGTAGCTGGTGGGTGGCTAATTAATGGGTACTATTTTTTTGGGGTGTGATGATGGGGCAATTTAATTTTATAGTTGGGACTATTAATTTAAGATGGGGTGGTTTGGAGCTATTAGTTGAATGTGGGGTTGAGTTTGGAGAGAATGAGGTCTATTTATTAAATGTGACTATGATTTATTTAATGACAGTGATGGTTGCGGGGAAATAGGTATATTTATGAAATGTAAATACTATTAATTTATTGCTGGGGCTGTTTAAAGGGAGGGAAATAGGTTTATTTATTAAATGGGGATACTATTATTTTAATGTTGGGGCTGGAGGAAGGCCTAATTATAAATCGTGGGTGCGAATGATTTAATGCCGGGACTGGTTAGAATTATCTAAATGTATCCATTTTTTTCCAAATAGGGTCCCCAACATTCCAGGACCCAGACAAGCCGCAAGTAAAGAAACCAGCAGCCACAGGTGGTGAAAGTGACAAGAGCAGAATAGTCTGTCAAATGTTCTGATTCTAGTGAGACAATCCCAATTGTTCTGCCTAATCTAAGGGGCAGGTCAAAACAGTATATTCTTTATATACAATACTATTGTGCAAGATGTCCTTCATGAACTTACCACACCCGCTCTAGTGGCTTGGTTACGCCTCTCTAGTGGTTGGCCACACCCCTTCTGGTGGGCTGCTACCATTGTATTTCCTCCTGTGAATGTGATTTGGGGGCACTTTTGTGAGGCAAAATGTGATTGTGGGCACTTAAGTGTGGCATAATATGAATTGGGGCACTTATGTGTGGCATAAAATGAATTGGGAGCATTACTGTGGTATAATATGAACTGGGGACTCTGTGTGGTATGTCATGAATTGTGGGCATGACTATTTACAATAATTTTAACTGGGCCTCTACTATGAGGGCACAACTAAGAGGAACTATGAGGTCACTGTCCCGCTCTCCTGAAAGTCAGGACTGCTGGGACATAAGTCCTGCTCCGGTGAGCTGACACTGCACACTTCTGCCAATAGTATACACAACAATGCAGTTTTTTTTTCTGTTGGAGGGTGGCCTAGCGCTTTCACCTACTAGACACATCCCCAATTGTATAACTACAACGACCTCTAGTCTTGTGTGCGGCGTCGCAAAATGTATTGCCATGCTCAATTATAAGGGGGGCCCCATGAAGTTGCTGTACTGGGGCCCTAAATTCCTCTTGGCAGCCCTGACCACCACAATACCTAATTAATTAGCTCACCCATGCAATGTGATAGGGACAGCGGAGACACTCCCAAAGCACAAATAGAAAAGAACCCATGGGTTTTGTCAGAACATCTGAAACAACTGGAGTGAAGTAAAGATCACGCTATTTTTGTCAACAACTGATAAATAGGGTGGCCCAAATATTTAATAGAAAGAAGGTTTGCCTGATTAAACACTGAAGCAGATTGCTAAAAGGCAGGCTAGTCAAAATGCTGGCTTTGGAAATGATGTCATTTAATTTTGTAGAGTCTGAAGCATTGCATAAATTAATGTGCATAGAGTTTCACTGAATCATCCACAGCCAACATATCTTTTCCCCTGTTAATACAAATTCATACAGTCTAGAATTAAGTATCATCATTATACTTAAAAATTGTACATTTAAAGTTATAAAAAATGAATAATGCATATTTTTACTGGTAAAAAAAATATTGAACCCATACAAAGGCACAGTATTAAAAATGATTACATGATGAAAAAATTGCAATCTACTTAGTTTTACAAGAACTGTGTGCCGTCTAAGAATGAACTATCATTTAGTCAGCTAAATACTCTCTTGCTCTCTTGTTGTTGGAAAAATTGATTCTACAATCTAAATCTCAAGTGATTACTCTCTCTAGTCTTAAAGCTAACTGAGGGCTAGTATTGACCCAAAGACATATAAACACCCAGGTTGTTTCACATTCTGCATTTGGGCCATGAAAGAGTTAATGTTTTAGCCTGGTGTGGCTGGCCAATCAGAAGAGGTTAAGGGGGATGATCTGGGATACTAGAAGTCAATATAAACTAACTCTGCAAACCAGCGGTCTCTGCCATGCTGCAGCCCCTTATTTCCCTGGATGTGAACCCTGTCTTACCATAGCTGGCTCACCTAAACCCCAGCAGTATGTTAAGGAGTACCTGCTTTCACTACCCTCAATGGCTAGTCAGTTTGCCCATTCCTACTATGAGAACACCCCTTGGTGACTCAGTGTTGGCCAGCAAAACTGCCTGCTCTCCAGTCTCCTCTCCCTTACACCTCCCAGTGGCCAGGGTCCCCATTGCATTGATAGCTTTCAGCCTGTGTTTTCCCACTCAGGGTTTGGTTATGTGGCCCCTTCAATGCCCATATTATAATGAGTTTGTCCAGTCCCCTCCATTAGCCCCACCTTACCATGCTTCCTTTGGATTACACCTAGTAGCCCCATCCCTGACATGTACTCCAGGCTATTCTGTTTTTCTGACCTACCCTTCCTGCCTCTTTATCCCCTTTACCTGCTTCCAGCTCTCTGGTTTTGCAGCATCATCCATCTGCAGAGTGTTACCACCTACATCTGCTCCTAGCTCTCCGATGTGTCAGCACTATCCTGCTACAGAGTGTTACCACCAATACCTGTTTTCAACTCTCCATTGTTACTGCAGTGTGTTTCTACCAGTCTCCATCTCCCGCACATCGGTGCTTCTGTTCACTATCTACCTGCAGACCATCGCACTTCCTTATGATCCTGACCGTAGGGAACACCTAGCTCCACAGGACCTCTGTGCCTCATCTACATGAAGAATATATTCCTCATTATTACTCCTATCAGCTACCATCTTACTCCTGTAAAATGCCTGTATTTTAACATTATTTTTAAATCTCTGCATGTCTCTGACATTCATAATACCTTAGCAGATGTGTTATCACATTTTAACTGCATTGGGTTTCGGGAATTGGTACTTGCAGCCAACAGTGCCAGTTTGTCATTCTGTTCTTAGGTTTAGTAGATTATTAAAACAGCATAATAAGCCTGTAACATTTGTCTCAGGAGGAGAGCCCTGTGCGTGATGGATAGACGTGTTGGCCTGGTTTAGCCTTTAGCGTCTTCACCAAGAACCACTGCAAGGCGGAATGGACTTTTGTGTCCGGGAACACGGAGATTGCGGCCCACTGATTAGCCACTAGGCGTAACACAGCAGAGAGAAAAGAAAATCCGAAAGACTGGTACACTGGCTTTATCGAGGTACAAAATCAGTATGCAGAAGGGAAGTCCAATAACAAGCCAGATCTGGTATACAGGCAGTAGGGCAGTGCAAAATCAGGATTAGAGAGAGAGTGGTCAAAACAAGTAAGGACTGGTACATAAGGTGTTAACAGCTAGAAAGACAAGACAAGCAAAAGAAGCTCAGCAAACAGGGAGTCAGACCGGCAGGATAACCTATTGCTCTGACACTGCTGCAATGTCAGAGTGAACTTTATATACTCATCAGATAGAATATGCTGCCTACCAGCCACGATCACATGAGTGCCTGAACCAGGAAGTGCTGACCTCTACACAGAGACAGAGGAAATCAGCAGCCCAGGAGTGTGGTGCAGGTAAGTTTTATGATAAAGCCTTGCCAGAAAGGCATTCATACCTGACACCATGAAGAGATATTGGAGGACTGGAGTAAATGGGAAGAGTTCAGGAATGCGAGTCACAATTGAGTTAAGATGCAGGAACAATGAATATTAGCCAAGTCTCATGCAATTTTTCCATGGGGAGAAAAGTTTACAGGTAATGCTTTTATTTTAAAATTGCACAACAGGATCAATATTACTAAAGTTTTTCAGGTCAGCAAGGTTTTAAAATGTTGAGAAAGAGTTAAACAGGTCACAGCAGACAGTAGGAGTCCTTTTGATGATAAATTGTTGACTAAGGAGATAGTAGTGGTATGGGACACGGCATCTGATAGGTAAGAGGTTCGTTTGTTTAAATTGACTTATTTTGGGGCCTTAGAGTGAGTGAGCTGGTGGCATAGGCCATGTTTCCTACTGGATCTGGATTGCTCTGGCATAGTAGTCATGAATGAGTGTAGCTTGGTTTGCAAAATCCACAGATCAAAACACATCTGCTTGGTACAGGGTGTTCTATTATCATGTTTATGAAGGAGAACAGAACAGTGTGCCTGGTTCTTCTAGCTCGGGAATATTTTAAAGTGTAGTCACATACAGGGTTTAACTGGTTGATGCTTAGGAATGGAGATCCCCACACCAAATATCAGTCCAGAGTAGTTTTTTTTAAACGTGCTTATGAATGTTTTGGCTTAACAAGAGTACTGTGGTACTCATACTTTCAGAACATGCTGCTACAGCTGAGGTAGGCTGTTCTGTTGAAGCTATTAAGGAATTGGGTAGGAGATAGTACAGTAAGAACACAAAAAAATCTTTGAAACTTAGTGCTTCCCTTTGCAGGGCTGACTCATGGCCAAAGTTGCTCACTGCTATTGTTGGGCAGGCAAGAGCCCTTTAGCTGAAAACCTGTCCATTTTCACCTGGAGCCATGAATGCTAGATGGTTAGGATTTAGGGGCATGCACTGTTCTTCCCTAATTAGAACTTTGCTCCATGCTGAAACTAAATTTGGGGTTCCTGATGTACTACTTATCTAGTTATGAGGGAATTATCTAGGGAAAGCTGAAGGGCATAGAAATTATATAACAGATTAAGGACAATTTTAATACAATTATGGCACAATGACCTGGAACTAGGTTAATCTGGCTGGACATAATTCCCAAGAGGTCGTGGAGGGACACAGATAGCGGCGCTTATATTGAAAAGGCCCATTCTAAGGTAAACTCAGCCACTAGAAAAGTCTTGTTGGGAAAAGGAGTTACAGTGGTGGGTCACCACATGATTAAATTTGGGTATGATCATTTATATAGGCTGGAAGGAGTACACTTCATGAAAAAAGGTTTGGTTATTTTTATTGATCAGCTCTTTAGGAGTTTAGTTGTGCTATGAAGGGTCACAGTGTTTGCTAGGCTGTGGTTCCTGGGGCCTGAAACCTAGCTGTGGCAGGGAAGCAGGCCAATGAACAGTCACAGCTGACATATTGTGTGGCGGGGGAACTTTCTTACTCAAAAGGCTCATTGTTAGTAATACTTCCCCTCTGGGAGGTTATGGGCTACCACCTGTGCCAAAATGACCCTGCTAGTAAGCCAAAGCAGAGGGAGTGGGTCTTTACTGCCTAAAGTGTCAATGGCTTTTTGACACCCAACTTTTGTTTTAGTAATGGCTGGTAGCTGATTGGCCTATAATTATTTCCTCACCATTGAACTTGATTTAATTAAATAGATGTGTGACCTTTCTCCACCAATCTAGGCTCCTGAGTTGTTATTTCTTAACTAAGTTAATGGTTGTCAGGGTGCATAATACAATGAGAACATAATGATTAAAACTTTTGCAAAATATTTTTTTCAAGATTTTTTTTTTAACAATTGAATGGCAGGAACACTCCAACAGATTGGCACCATCCACTTATTTATTGTAAGCAATAAGCAGAGTGACACACAGAATATCTACTATATAAATGCCCAGTGGCGTGTGTGGAAAAAAAAAACCCAAGCTGCAGCGCCACCTGCTGGGCAGAGTTATACACTGACCTATATATTTCTTGAAGGAGAAGTGACAGTTGGGAGTGGTTGGTGGTTGCCGGGGGTGACAGTGGGGAGTTTTTAACACCTTAAGTAGCTTGATGAAGGATGTGGCGATGAAGATGAAGGATGAGGTGATGGAGAAAAATGATGAGGTGGTGACATGTGGACAAAACCACGTTAAAAAAGGGCGCTTGCGTCGGGAAGTAATGCTCTTCCCCTGAGGAGGCCTGGGCTAGGCCCAAATGCATGACAAGAACCCTTTTAACACCTTAAGTAGCTTGATTTGACTAGAATGCATGAGTATCATGCATGGGTTAACTTGTAGCAATATATATATATACATATATATAAAAGTCACCAATCCAAATCCTTTTCCATTCCTTCAAGCTAATAATTATGCCAATGAAAGGAATGTAGGAAAATTCCGAAGACTCTTAAAAGCTTTATCATCAAGCAAACAACCCCTTTGGCATACAATCAACTGAATTTTCAAATCACTTTATTATTTAGTTACTTTAATTTCTCTATTTACATAGCAATATTCTCCACAGGGTCTCTCCCACACACCTCTAACAAAACCAAAAAAGGTCAGAGTCCCTTTCCTTTTACTACATGGATTTTAATAGAGATAAGTCACCAAACATCACTCGCTACCATCTCCCCCTCCCCCAGATGTTGTAAAAGAGTCCTGTCCAGAGGCATATTAGAAAGGTTGAGTATAAGCTAATAGATATTGATACAGAGATATATGGTAATACAATATTGGTATGAGATTGTAATCAATTAAGGAATATTGTAGATTCTGAGAAAATGATTGCTTTCATCCTCATCATCATCATCAACATTTATTTATATAGCACCAGCAAATTCCGTAGCGCTTTACAATTGGGAACAAACATTGATAAAACAATACTGGGTAATACATACAGACAGAGAGGTAAGAGAACCCTGCTCGCAAGCTTACAATCTATAGGACAATGGGAGTTAGAAACACAAGGGCATGTGCTACATAATATTGCACAATGGACCAGCTAGAACGCAAAGGTAAAAGTATTGAGTGGGGGGTGTGTGTTGCAGTGTTGGTCAGAGGGTTGTTGTCTTGCGTTAGCTGTGTATAAGGTTGGTAATAGGGTAATCTAGGGAAATTAAGATGGTGGCTGAGGAATATCATAACCTTGTCTGAAGAGGTGGGTTTTCAGTGAACGCTTGAAGGTTTGAAGACTAGAGGAAAGTCTTACTGTGCGAGGGAGGGAATTCCACAACGTGGGTGCAGCCCGGAAAAAAATCCTGTAACCGAGAATGGGAGGATGTGATGAGAGTGGAGGAGAGACGTAGATCTTGTGCAGAACGGAGGTATCGAGTGGGGAGATAGTTCGAGACCAGTGAGGAAATCTATGTTGGTGCAATTTTGTTGTTGGCCTTGTATGTTAGTAGAAGAATTTTATATTGGATTCGTTGAAATACAGGCAGCCAATGTAGAGACTGACAGAGTGGCTCAGCAGAGGAAAAACGGTTAGTAAGGAAAATCAATCTAGCCGCTGCATGCAAAATAGATTGTAGGGGTTCAAGTCTGACTTTGGGAAGACCAGTAAGGAGGGAATTGCAATAGTCGATGCGGGAGATGATGAGTGCATGAATTAATATTTTTGCGGTGTCTTGTGTCAGATATGTGCGTATTCTGGAAATGTTCTTTAGGTGTATGTAACATGTTTTATATATAGAGTTGATGTGGGGGATAAATGGCAGTTGTGAATCAAGGATTACACCTAGGCAACGAGCTTGCAGGGTGTGGTGGGATTTATGGTTATGTTATCAACAGAAATTGAAATGTCAGGCAGGAAGCTTCTGTTTTTGGGTGGGAATATTATTAATTCAGTTTTTGAAAGATTGAGTTTGAGTTGGCGAGAAGACATCCAAGATGAAATGGCAGAAAGACAGTCAGTAACGCGAGACAACACAGATGGTGAAAGATCAGGAGAGGATAGATAAATTTGTGTATCTTCCGCATAGAGATGATACTGAAATCCAAAGGAGCTTATTAGTTTTCCAAGAGAAGTGGTGTAGATAGAGAATAGCAGAGGACCTAGGACTAAGCCTTGTGGTACTCCAACTGATAAAGGAAGCGGAGCAGAGGTGAATCCAGAGAAATTAACACTGAAAGAGCAATTAGATAGGTAGGATGAGAGACAGGATAGGACAGTGCCTTCAAGACCTAAGGATTGTAGCGTTTGTATGAGGAGAGAGTGGTCAACAGTGTCAAATGCAGCAGAGAGATCCAGGAGAATTAGAAGAGAGTAATGGTTATTATTTTTTGCTGTGATCAAATCATTGACAACCTTGGTCAGTGCAGTCTCTGTGGAGTGTTGAGAGCGAAAACCTGACTGAAGAGGATCCAACAGGTTGTTTGCTATAACAAAGTGTGTGAGGCGAGTGTAGGCAATTCTCTTGAGAAGCTTGGAGGGGCATAGGAGCTGGGAGATGGGGCGGTAATTTACAAGAGAGTTAGGATCAGAATTTTGTTTCTTTAAATTGGGAGTAATCACTGCATGCTTGAATAGTGATGGAAAAATACCAGTAGAAAGAGAGAGATTACAGATTTTAGTTAGAGAGGGAATGAGAACAGGAGACAGGGACATACCAATTTGTGAGGGAATTGGATCAAGAGGACAGGAGGTAGAGTAGGAATATGAGAAGAGAGTAGAAACTTCCTCTTCATTTGTGGGATCAAATGAAGAGAGAGTGTCAGAGGGTGCTACAAAGGAATTGAGCCTGAATTGATTGCCTGTCAAGAGAGATGATACCATTTCAAGCCTGATCTTATCAATTTTGTCCTTGAAATAGGAAGCAAGAGCCTGTGCAGTGATGTTAGTTGGAGGATTTGGAGCAGGAGGATTCAGAAGAGAGTTAAATTCGTTAAACAGGCATTTGTGGTTAGAGGCCTGAGCATAGATGAGAGATCGGAAGTATGCTTGTTTAGCAGTGTCCAGAGCATTTCTATAGGAGTGGTAGATATCAGTATATGTGATGAAATCATTAGAGGCACAAGATTTATGCCAGTGACGTTCTGCTTTACGAGAAAGTTTTTGTAGAGTTCGTGTTACTGTAGTGTGCCACGGTTGGCAACGAATTCTACGCGAAGTATGTAGTGTCGCTGGAGCCACTTGATCCAGGGCAGTTGCTAGGGTTTGATGAAAATGGGGTACTGCCCGATCAGGGAAGGAAAATGTAGAAATTGGGGAGAGAAGGTGTTGGAGAGAGGTGGAAAACTGTTGAAAATCAATAGAGTTTAAATTCCTGCGGTTGTGAGGAGGCTTGGAAGAGTTTGACACTAGCGAGAGTAAAGAACTGGGGGTGAGCGAGTAGCTAATAAGGTGATGATCCGAGAGGGGGAAAGGAGTGTTTAGGAAATGAGAAACTGAGCATAGTCTAGAGAAAACCAGATCAAGACAGTGGCCATCCTGATGAGTAGCGGATTCAATCCACTGGGAGAAGTAAAAGGAGGAGGTTAGAGAGAGTAGTTTGGAAGCAGCTTTGGAATGTGGATTAGAAATAGGGATGTAGAAATCACCCATGATGATGGTGGGGATATCAGTAGATAAGAAGTGAGGGAGCCATGCAGAGAAGTGTTCAAGAAATTGTTGATGTGGACCAGGGGGGCTATAGATGACAGCAACACGCATAGAGAATGAGTTAAAAATCCTTGCTTTTGATAAATGTGTAAGATTGTTATACTGAAGTTGTTGTGATGTATGCATTAGTGGTAAAGCAGTGTGTTTTCAGGGGCGTTCCATTCCCACTCCACAAAAGAAATATAATTTTTCAACGCTAGCCCCTAGTAATTGGTTGGCTGTAAAAAAATGCTTACAATTAGCTGAGCGGTGAAGGGGATCGTGGAGACTTCCAGCAATAATAATCATTTAGCATCAGGTGTATGTGAATTTTTTTAAAGGCAGGTCTTACTGGGTTTTTTTTGTTTTCATTTGCACTATGTTAGATAAGGAATAGAAGATTTTTTTAATAAAGCGATTAATAAAAGTTTGTGGGGTACTTTATTCAGTTAAAGTTTGTTTGACAAATTGTGTGTGTTTTATTACTCTTTTGGTATAATGGGCATGGGTCTTAGGAGGTTGACTATTCATTTTACCAGGACCACAGAAGTAGCAAAGTTGTTAATTACCCCGGCCTCCAACAGCCCTGCAGGCTTATTCAACACATGAAAAGTAGCTTACTTTTGTGTGCCACCACATTGTGACAACATCCTGGGGCTGATTTTCACTGTGTCAGGTGGACATGCTTGTGGCTGGTTGAGGATTTGTGGATTCGGCCATGCATCACAGTTTTCCATAAAAATTAGAACCAGAATTGGGGTCACTAAATGTGTAATTTTTTTGTAATATCTCCATGGTGCACTTTGGCAGATAAGCTCATTTCTAGGTGTACTCAAAGAAATGTAATAAAGAGCTTTATACACACAATCTACATATGTCCATTGTTCCACCATTCTGGTGATTTATTTAGGACCAAAATAAGGCTTAACTGGCTTAACTGAGATGTACTTTAAGGCAAAAAAGTTTAATAAATTTAAATTAATTCCTTAAGTATCATTATTCTATATTAGCCAATGGAATCTATTAAGCTACAGTGCTAAGTAGTGTTTATCTGGATTTACTTGATAGTGATTTTTGCTGGTGTTATTTGTATTTTGTTTTTTGAGACTTAACAGTACAATGCATATTATCCAAAATCAGTATTGAATCACATGTTCTGTTGTGACTTGTAGATGAATTACTACATTCATTTATGAAGTCAAAAGTGCATTAAACACATTGATTAACAATTTGCAGGCGTCCCTTTTATTAAATAGATTTTAATTGATGTTTCCCTACTTAACACTGCTAACCTATCTTGTGAGTAGATACTGGCTTTCACAGTGTAGTTTATGCAAAAAGGCCTGTTTATTTGCATGACATAGGATTACCATGCACACAACTGCAAGTCAGGTACAGAGAATACTCTGGATACATTTTAGTTTTAGAAAGATAATGAGAGGGCACATTATACATTCTTTGAGCCTGAGGATGACAGTTCTGAAAAATGTGCAATATATTCTCAAAATTCAAGGTAAAATATTTGATCAGGGGAGCTTTATGATTTTAATGGGCCTGTGTGAGTAGTGTTTGCCAACCCCCCATGTGACAAAAGGTGACTAAACTAATGATTGGATAGTATATGTGAAAATTGCCTTTCTCACATTCCCCTTATCACATATGCTACCCTACCATTATTCCCTTGTCATGGGTGATCCAAGCCCCCCACGCTAGAGGTTACCAACCTGCTGCGGTGTCCGCTGGAGTTCTCTGGTCTTCATAGCAGCTTCCACCACCTCTGCTACATGTGAGATTGTTCTCTGAGCAGAGTTCTACTGACTCTTATTGATATCACCAATGCTATACATAGATTTGGAGCAGCAGTGCGAGCTGTGTAGTGCAGTGCAGCAGCACACACTCCAATAGTCCAGGTAAAATGCTATTTGTTTTCCATTCACTGAAAATATTGACTGCTTTTTACGCCTCTCACCCCACAACCGCCTGCTAGGTAAAGTGTAGATAAAATCTTGTGCTTTGTACTTATATTAACTACACAATCTAGCAATAAAATAAAGACACAGACACAATGCCTTGGCATAAAAAAGTCACAATTTATTTATCTTAATAATCTTATGGTGGCAACTAATCAGTGTATGGCCTCCATCACAACACTATAACCAGGGCTTCTCCCTTACAATTTGGCCGGTGCTAAATCTGGTTTCAGAGTGACTGCTGCCCTTCTGGAATCACGATGACCGGATGTGGTCACAATTGCAAAAGTGGAAATGTCAGCAGTTAAGCTTTCAATATGAAAATGTCGGCAGTCTAAATGCCGAGATTTCTATTGTGGGGACAGCTTGAAAATGTTGACAGTATGATTGTTGACATTCACAATGTCAACGATCATAATGCCGACATCAAAAGAACAATGTCAATGGCTATCCCCACACTGTCGTCATTTTTAGCCAACCCACGATGAGTTACCCACACAAAACACATCAAGGGATCTCCCACACAAAGGGACCAAGAGCCAGCGTGCTTCAAAAGGGGCAGTGATCTGCGGCCAATCCGCGATAACACCGTATGTATTAGTCATTGACCAGAAAAGCTTTCCTACCAACAATGGAGTCCTTTAATGGCACCAAGCCTGCCACCAAGTGACCTTACCACACTATCCAACTTCCTATACAACTGATCCAGGACCAGACAATTACCTGGGGCCTGGAACCTCACTCCCCCAAGACAGTCTAGTGATCACTTCCGACCAACACAAACGCACCACATTGTCAATTCTGTGCAAATCCTCCCTAGTGGAGATCAATATGATGTAGGAGTGACTATCAACCATATTTGTGTCTCTCTTCCAGATGAACCTAAATAGGAAAAGAAAGGCAAAGGCTTACACAAAGCCTCAGTACTGTGTACTGCACAAACAGGCATACAACCCCTTGGTTACCGACAGGGGAGGAGGTGGGGAAGGGAAAGCCATCTCTTTCGAGATCGTATGTATGATTTGTAAGCATACAACTTCCATCTGCCAAGGCCTTAAATTGCGGAAATGGACTGACCCTCTGCAACAGTAGCTGCCCCATTTTGACAAGAATGGGTGATATAGAAAGTCGGGACTAAACCCACATGCTCTAATGTGCATATAAACCGCGTGGTACAGTCATTATAATGGTGGGATCCTTGAAGCCTATCTGGCTAGACGCTACTCAGCCGAGAGATGCAAAGTCTATTGAGGCAGATGGTTTGGACTTTGCGGCCTCTGCCCCGCAGGATGTGGTCCTCTGAGTGAATACCAGATGAAACCAGTAGAGAGAACCCAGTGGCTGGGAAAAGATGATGAGACTGGAGAAAGTCTGATGGTCTGAAGTGGCTGCTGGAGATTAAGAGCTCTGGAGGGTGGCAGAAGTAGAGTCCATTTGGAAAAGGCTGCACAGTCTTCTGGACCACAAGGAGCGATGGTCTGCGGGAGATATGGAAACCACTGAGGATATTTGCGGAGCTGCTTGATCAAAGGAGCTATAATCTGCGTCAGTTATGGAGACCATTGTGGACAGCTGCAGCGTTGTTGGAGATAAGGAGTGATGGTCTGCAGTAAATACAGAGACCACTGTTGTTAGCTGCAGAGTTGCAGGAGACAAGGGGGTTTATTTACTAAACTGTGGGTTTGCAAAAGTGGAGTTGTTGCCTACAGCAACCAATCAGATTCTAGCTGTCATTTTGTAGAATGTACTAAATAAATGATAAATAGAATTTCATTGGTTGCTATAGGCGACATCTCCACTTTTTCAAACCCACAGTTTAGTAAATATACCCCAAGGAGCGATAGCCTGCAGCAGATATGGAGACCGCTGTGGTTAGCTACAGAGTTGCTGGAGACAAGTAGCAATAGCCTGCAATCCTAGGAGAAGGAGAGCAAAAGGACCCATGTCTGATATCTGGGGAGATCTGACTCAAAGAACCTTACCTGTGGAACAGGTGCCTTAAATATCCTGAGGGATAATTAGTCTCCCAATGAATGGGAGGAGCAGGTGATGGCATCAGTATCATGGAGCTGGAGGGAGGCTCAAGGACCATGGACAATGGAGTGCACCGGACCCCAGGTGATAGGTCCGTAGGTTCGACATGTGAGCAGGGCACTGCTGGCATGTACCAGCGATAGCTCCCCCTCAATGAGTCTAATACCCTGAAATTTGTGGTACAACCAACTGGACATATGTCCTTCTTATCATGAACTGGAAACCGCATTAATTGTCCATGACCACTTGGACCCATAGGCACTTCAGCAGAGCATTGAACTGGAATTTGCTGAGGGGCAAGGGAAGGGGGGTGCAGGCAGGAACCAAACCGGAGCTCTACCCCTAAAGGGTCTATTACCCGGAAGTGCCTTGTATAACAAAATATGTGACTCTCCCAGTGTACTAATTCTGCTTATTGTCCTCCTTAGGTGACCGGACTTATGGTCGCAAAGTATGAGAGGCAATGGCAACCCAACGCCCATTACCTAACTGGCCCTTCTGTGCACTAGATCTATCCATGAATCCAATAGTTGTAGACCGCTCCCAGATCTAAAATTACATAGCAACAGCATCCGTTTACTTAATTTAAACTGTATGTGTAGCCATAAGAGTGCAACCAGAGGACAGAGGCAACACAAATTAGAAGAATAGACAAGTGTTACTATGTGGTGCATCAATATTAGAAAGCCTGAAAACTGTCATGTACATTCACTATAAGGTAAACTCTAGGACAGTGGATCCCAAACTTACTCAGTTCGAGACACCCTTAGGGTCCCCATAAGTTTTTCAAGGCACCCCTAAGCCAAAATAATTACCAAGTTACCCGTGCTTTGTCTACCACTAGCCCTTGCCGCGGCACCCCAGTGAGATTGCACCCAGTTTAGGAACCACTGCTCTAGGAGATCTTCTCCCACAATGTTTACCCATAGTAACTTAAATAACATAGTTATCTCGTGCCCTGAAACATTGTGCAAAGTGCTGTGGTCAAAATATTGGAGCAAACTCATTGTTTGCACCTTTGTCCAAACTGCATGCTATAATATATCAGCAAATGGAAATCAATGCAAAGGAAATGTAAACCGAGACTAACTCATCCCCAACTTAGAGGACGTGTGTGCTAAATAACTGATATAAGGTTAAAACAATCAATGATTAACAGTCAGATTGCCTAATTCTGCATCGTTAAATAGCTGCAAGTTTCTATATTGGTTGACACAAGTTCACATAAAATACCACTAGTAAATTAGACTGAGCCAACTGCGTATCTCTAATTGTGTAGGACTAATAAGGTATTCCCCAATAATGTCTGCGTATTAATATAACGACTGTTAATCCAGAATCAGTTAATAGCAAGACACAGGATATTGTCTGCCCCATGGTCCAGTTACTACCCCTTTGTGTAGACTCCCTGAGTGGTGGGTAGCCATGATAACTAGCTATCCCTCCTAGTTTGTCATCCTACCAATACTGAGTGAAGCTGTGTAATTCTATGTAGGTATCTACAGTCAATAATAGACATACCAATAGGCCCAATAACTGAGCAGTCTGACATGGGTACCTCTGTCAAGGCAAAACCTATGCCGCTGTAGAGGGGCATGGAAACTTGTATCAATTAATGCCTCTGTGACTTAAAAAATATGCGCATTGAAAATAGGTGTGTCCACCCCTGCATTAAAATATTACAACCTAGTCTGTGTATAGCCATATAAAGTAGGTGTGTACTACGAAAGACGAATAAAGAAAACTACGTATGAAAATGGCCATATAGTAAATAATAAAATGTAAATGACTGCACACCAGATAATTAAGTACCGAATCAACCCTTTTTTAGTGTAGCTTGCACGGAGGTACCGAGTTAGGAATATGTTGTAATGACGAAATACACATTTTACTGGAGAGTTGCATCAAGTCTTTCTGGTGTGGTAAACATTGTCCCAATGTTTGTAAGTCAAACCAGATTTCCCGATCAATAAAAGTCAGCGGTATGCAGTGTTGGCAATACAGCTCAACTATAAAATGGTCAATCATATGGATACCATAATAACTTTTCCTCATATATAACAATGTCACCTTTCCCATGGAGATATGAAGCCAGCTCTCTCCTGCCATAGGGCTAGCTTTCCTTTCGCTCCCATACGTTGTGTTGATTGGCATTGTTCATTGGCTATTGCTTGAGTCGATCTGTTGGGAAGCTCTGCCCCTGAAATTCCTTCCCAAACAATCTGTGGTACTGAAATGAGAAAACATGTTAGCACCTAGAATTTATGCTTCGGAAGGCAGTAGGAGATTAAACGCAGAGGCAGGGGAATTCAGGGACACTAGGGGGAAGGGGGAGGACAGAGATGGGTGGGAGCCCACCAAGGCATAGGGTACAGGGACTGTCAGGGCTTGGGGAGTGGGGTATCAATAAGGGGGCCATGATCTGTCTCACCCAGCCTCAGTCAGGGTGTCCTGGGAAGGTGATACTGGCACCGAGGGGGTGGGTGGAGGCACCAGGAAAGATGGGTTGCAGCTGGGAGGTGGGCGGTGGGGGGAAGGGAGAAAGAGACATGCCTAGATGGGGTGTGCACAGGAAATGGCAGAGCTGGGGAAAGGAGGGGGGCAAAAAAGTACTCAGTGGTGGGCTGCTTTAGAGAGCGGGGTACCCCTGAGTTGCCACACCACTCTTGAGTTAGGGTGACTGAGGAATGTGAAGGTGAGCCTGGGCAAAAAGGGGTGATGGTGGGGGATCATGAAAAGGTGAGGCACAGCTGGGATTTGGGGGTGAGGTGGGGAAGGAGCATGCTGAGGTGGGGTGAACTGGCAGGACTGGGGAGGGGTGCTGACAAGGCCTTTATAGGGGGCTGCAGAGAGGAGGTGCCTCTGAGCTGCCACTTCCTGCTTCAGGGAATGGAAAAGGTCACCTTGGGGTGGAGGGGCTTACCGTGAATGGTGAGGTGCAGCTGCAGCTCACTGCCAACCCCAGTGTTTGTGCATGCTTTGTTGGTTTTATTATTCATTTATTGTTATTTTTGTAGTGACTGTTATTTAATTTCTTTTTTTGTTGTTGTTTACACACGACCGCGGTGGGGAAGCAGTGTTGGAGGGAGGGGAGAAGAGTGGGGGATAGAGTCAAGTCAACAATGCAATTAACTCAGAACCTAAGTCAAATTTCAATGCAGTGAGCTGATGCAGGTAGGAGGGGGATTGAACATGGCTGCCTGGGGGACGGGAGTGTTAAGGAAACTGAAGAACAGATGTGGGGTTGAGGTAGGACATGTGAGGCACTGAAGAGGGGTGGCACTGAGATGGAGGAGTTGGACAGGGAGAATGAAAAATATGGAGTAAATGAAGGGCAGGGAGAGGGAATATATAAGGACAGAAGGATAAGTGTGAAAATAGGGAGAAAGAGCAAGGAAAAAGCTGGGAAAGGTGGAGGCTAAAAGAACAGTATGTGAAAATTGAGGATACACCAAGAGAAATAACTAAAAATGGGGGGGTTATATGCTAAATGACTGATGCTGTGCCTTTCTTGAGGTGAAGCTGGACAGGGTAATGTTGGAAAGAGAGAAAAGGAAAGTAGTCAAGAAAGATAAAAGCTGAAAAAACAGAAGATGAGAAAGCGAGAAGAGAATAATAAGATGATTAAAAGGGTAATGAATAAGTGGGAAGCAACTGATACTGAGCCTGTCTTGTCCTGTGTAACAGCTTCCCTGGAATATATGAAATGAAGAGTGGGAGAACAGCCACTGGGGGAGACATACATGGACTGCTACACCACTCCACAGGATCTAATTGGCTGGACTATGCAGTGGACTTAACCCCTAGTAGGTAAGTGCATGACTTGTCACAAACGAGATGCATTTATCATCGTTCAGCTTATAGTCTTACTTGTCATGCTTACAGCCTGCACAGAATTCCAACGTACTTTACCAAGCATTAATGCTTCTGAACGATGCCATCAACATTGCAATTAAGGCAAAACAAAGTAAATACTTGTCAGAAAGTGTATATGTAATGGTCCATTAGGTTACATATACATAGAAAGATAGAATTTGATGGCAGATAACAAGCGCTTGGCCCATCTAGTTTGAGCAACTTTTAACCTATGGTAACCTCAAACCCTATTCGATCCTTTAATCTTTGTAAAGATATCCTTATGTCTATCCCAAGCATATTTAAATTGCTCTACTCTATTAGCCTCACCTACCTCTGATGGGAGGCTATTTCACTTATCCAATACCCTTTCTGTCTAGTAGTTTTTCCCTCAAATTTCCTTTGAACCTACTTCCCTCCAGTTTCAGCGCATGTCCTCATATTCTAATATTTTTCTTCCTTTGAAGAATGTTTTCCTCATATTCCTTGTTAAAACCCTTGATATATTTGACATTTTCTATCATGTCCCTTCATACCCTTCCCTGCTCCAAACTATATATAGTAAGTTATTTTAGTCTTTCCAAGCATGCTTTGTGCTATAGGTCATGCACCATTTTTGTTGTCCTTCTTTGTACAGTCACTAATAAATTTATATCCTTCTGGAGATATGGCCTTCAGAATTGAACGCAGTATTCTAGATGAAGCTGTAGCAATGACCTATACAGTGGCATTATTACTTCTTTCTTTCTGCTACTGATTCTTCTCTCTATGCAATCAAGCATCTGACTTGCCTTTCTCATTGCATTGTACATTGCTTACCTGCCTTTAAGTCACCTGTAATAGTGACTCCTAGATCCATATCCTCCTCAGTAGTTTCCATTAAAGGGCAATTAGTACTATATTTAGCCTTTGGGTTTTGAGACCCAAGTCCAGGATTTTGCATTTTTTTGCATTAAACTGTAGTTGCCACTCTCTTGATCATTGCTCTAGTCTACCTAGATCATCAATCATTTGTTTTAACTCTCCTGGTGTGTCTATCTTGTTGAATAGCTTTGTGTCATCTGCTAAAGGGCATCATATCCCTTCAAAACCATGCAATGTCACCAATAAAAATATTAAAAATAACTGGTCCAAGTACAAATCCTTGACCACTTGTAAACTTTCCCTCCTGTGAATGCACTCTATCTACTATAATCCTCTGTTTTCTATCCTGCAACCAAGATCTTATCCATTCGACTGTCTTAGAATCCAATCCCCAGTTTTCAAGTTTATTTAACAGTCTGCGATGTGGGACAGTATGAAAAGCCTTACTAAAATAATAAATAAATGATAAAATAAGCTACATCTACGCCCCCCTCCTTGATCTACTACTTTACACCCAGTCATAAAAGTCAATAGAATTTGTTTGTAAATCCATGCTGTTTGGCTTTTTGGACTACTATCTTGAAAGTGTGTTTAAAAGTCTTTCAGAACACACAATAAACTCTTTAAAAGCTTGGCTCTGTACAATTCCCAGGGGTTCGTAAACAGGGACAAATTCCATATGATCATGATGAGTTCAGACTGATCCAAGTGCACTGCTTGGCGAACACATCTTAGTCAGCACTAAAAATAGGGATCAGTAAATCCTATGAAGAAAGCACCAATAATACATAAGAACATTTTGTGTGCATGCTGGAAGGACAATGAATGTAGCATACCCTATTGCCTTGCAGCCTTTGGCCATTCAACAATAGCCCGAGTACATGGTTGGCATGTTCTTCATAGGGTTGGTTGCCTTTATTTTGCAGTGACAGTTAAATTGTATTCACCAACCTGTTTATCTCCATCTGTTGTGGATATATAAGTAATGGTATGTTGGGCCTTGTTATCCCAAAGTAGTTGGAGTGCCACCGGTTGGATAATTCTGATGTAGTCTGATGTAAACAATGCTTATTTGACACTGCTGTGGGCCTCCAGCTGTTGTAGCAGTGCAAGTCCCAGCATGCTATCTAATGGAGATCTAAAATCACTGTGTAGGCAATGTAAAGATCTCTAGCTCTTATGGAACTGCAAGCTCCATTATGCCAGGCTTGTAGTCACACAATAGATACAGAATCACTGAATAATTACATTTCCTCTAGTTGACACCTTTTCTTCCCCAGAGCACTTCTATTTACAAATATTGCTGATTGGGTCTTTCTTCCCCTGTCTAAAGCTTCTGTCTTCTGCACAAAATTCACTGGAGCAGGAAATGTGGAAGAGGGTAGCAGTTTGTAGTTATCTGCTTTGCTTATTCAAAAATAAATGCCTATCTTGATGAATAAGTATCTGACCTGATCCCAACATCATCAAGTCTTTCTGGGATTACGTGAAGAGACAGAAAGATTTGAGCAAGCATACATTCAGAGAAATTCTGAGGATAAATGTATGAAGCTCCGACTTCTGCAAGTCGCCAGAAATCGGCGACTCTGCAGGGTAAATTTAAAGCGGCAATGGTTTGTAAGTTCTCCAAAATGTTTGGAACAACCTCCCTGCCGAGTCCCTTCAAAAACTGTGTGCAAGTGTACCTAGAAGAATTTATGCATTGATGCTCTTTTGAAGTCAAAGGGTAATCCCACCAAATATCGATTCGATTTAGATTTCTCTTCTGTTCATTCACTTTGCATTTTGTTAATTGATAAAAATAAACTATTAACACTTCTATTTTTGAAAGCATTCTTACTTTGCAGCATTTTTTTCCACATCTGCCTAAAACTTTTGCACAGTACTGTATATAGAAAGAAAATGGAAAGGGAGAATGAATATTTATAGATCATAGTTACCTACTCTCCCAGAATGTCTACAGGACACCCAAATTAGGGTGAACAACTTTTATATACAGTATAGTTTATAGTGATAGATACATTTATGTTATATTATAGCTACCTTTTTGTTATTTCTGAGTGGCAGGGAAATAGCCTTCCTCATGAGAGGAGAGACCTCCCAGAGTCCAAGAGAGCAGTAAATTTTCCTGGAAGGGGACTTACTTGCCTGCAAGGTGGGCAAGGACATTATATAACGGCACTAATGAGTCTATTTCTCATATAAGGATGGCTTTAACAGAAGAGACCACCCAAAAAATTATTTCAATGATTTTCAATATTTTAAAATTATATAAAATGTATTATCCATGTATGCATTAAGTCCTTTCATTTGCTCACTAAAGCACAGTTGTGGCCTCCCGAGTGATAAGTAACGAATATCTTTCACTGTGGCAGCTGAGGGCGACTGAATATCACAGCAATAAAAAATTACACTTGTCCTAATGTAAATAAATATTTGGGCAGCATATCCCCCAATAGATTATTAACCAGTCCCAGCCCTAGACAGTTTCCAATACATCAGGGAAACCACAAGTGTGGGATCCCCTTGTCACAGTCCTAGATGTGGAACTGACTGGTAACCATATGGTTATCGTATCTATCCTGGGCTGTGGGTGTTGGGGGAAGTGAAACAGATTAGTACCCCTGGAGTGGAAAATTTGCTAGTGAAACAGATTGGAACTCCTGGAGTGGAAAATCCCTTTGACCACTATCTTTATATCAAAACAGTTAAAAAAAATTAAACACACAATTTACATTTAAGTTTTTCCAAATTAAAGACTTCCAATTTCTTGTTCCCCACTTAATCCAATAAGAAATTCTTCTATTTTAGTAATCCAGTGAAAAATTCCTCTGTTTTGTAATCCAATGGCAAAAAAAGCAACTGCTCAATTTGAGTGCCTATCACTGACTGATTGTGACCTAGAATGACCGAAAGTTGCATTAGCCGCTCAGTCATTTTCCCATTCTGGCCGCTTGTATTTGATTATCAGCTAAGGTCAATTGGTTAAGGCTACGATCAGCTCCTGGTCACTTGAGGTCACACTCATTCAGCAATGAGCTTTCATAGAGAGCAGTTTCCTCTGCTTTTATGTAAGTTTTTTATTGCTCATTAAAATACAAGGACAGAAGACAATCCCATTGGAATACATCAACAAAAGAATTTACCATTGAATCGCAACTAAGAATGAAGAGAGAACATTTTGTTTTATATTACAGTGATGAAAAAGGGTTTTAAGTGGCTTTATTCAGTTAAAATGTATTTTAAAATATATGTCTGTGTTTTATTTATTTTCTTTGCTATTGTGAAACTACATGTTCTAGCATGCATTGGCAGCCAATGTCTAGCAGGACATGCTGGTGCTTGAGTCTCAACAAGCACTAACATGTCCTGCTAGTCAATAGCAACTAGTGTATGCTGGTTATATAGTTCCACATTATCTGGCAGTAGATCCAAAATAGGCAAAACAGATGGAGAATCAGCACTGCTCAAAGTTGCATGCAAAACATTTAGTTTTGTGTCCAACTTTATTGCTCACTGAACCCAGCAAGTAAATATTTCTGTTAACATGAGTGACACTTGGCTACAATATAAGTAGAACTTTAGACGCAAAAAGGAGTGCTATTTTCATATGAGCAAAAAGTTTCACTCCTTGCGCAGGTTTCAATTGGCCTCATAATATTTGTTCAATGTTTGTTTACTGGAGGAGACCTGTGCTTTGACTTACTAAACAAAGGTTTTGATTTGTTTTTTTGCAACAGTCTTTTTGTTATTTTAATTAAATGTTTAACTTTTGGGCTTATTACCTGGTTCTTTAAACAGGATTATTCAGTAGGGTGACATTAGACAAATTATGAATGGCAAATACATACTTGGGAGAAACAACCTACTTAAACCTTGCACTTGTTACAAGCCCAGGTAATTGTAAGAAATGTAAGATTCTTAAATGGAAAAATAAAATACAATAAAAAAAAAAACCAACAACACATTTGTGCTCATTGTGTGACTACAGTTCCCGTATCAGGCATCCTTGCACCTTGTCTTCTCTTCAGGTATTCCTATATCTTCTATTTTTCAAATCCCATTACCAAGCAGCACCCTTGGGTGCAAGCCTTGTCAAAATATATCAAGCACAGTAGCGACTGCAGCTTTAGCGACCCTGCGCTCTGACACTGCAGATCCTAATCTGTGGTTACAGCTTTCACTTAGAATCCAGATTTCAAGCAGCAAGTGTCATGCATAATTCAGGAGGTACAATATGTCCTAAGTCTGCATCCAGGGAAGGAAAATACCTCTGCTCAGACGTCTCTCTTTATTTCAAAGAGTCAAAAAGTGCTCCAGATGTCAGGATCCTTCTCAGAGCACATCCTCTTTACTTCCCCCCGGGGCCAGATGAACTGATTTCCGTCCCAAAGATATTTCTTTTTCAGTTTTTCTTGTAGGTTTTTTCTTTATTTTGCTTTTCCATCAGGGGTGGGAGTTGCCATGGAGATGGAATGAGATGTCCTGCCAGTTTCACCTTTGCTGTCTTGTTTGGTACAGATCGCAGTCCTCAGACCAAACGCGGTAGATGAGATGCACATACAGATGTCTGATATCCTGGCAGCTGGTCTCTAGGGCCCTCTATAGCGCAGCACTTCACAATCTGGCATTCATCCTCTCTCTCACTCTCTAATGGCCCCATCACATGTCTCTCTGCCTTTCTGATCTCTCTTTTAAGTGGGACAAAGCATCTCATGAAAGTATTTTTCTAAAAGCTTTCATGTCCGACCCCTTCAACTAAACTGTTGAAATAGCACTGCTCTTACCTGCTAATGCAAAAACCCTTAGCTAAGGGGTCAAGTTCTGCGGGGCCAGATTAATCATCTGTAGTAGCTTAAATCTGTGTGGTTAATGCATTATTGTAAATCAAACGTATAATTATTTGTAAGAGGGTCAAGGTAAAAAAAATAAGTAAAAATACATGTGCTGCACAAAGAAGACTAGAACCCAGTGATTACATTGTACTTTTCACTGACTGTGTTAGAGCGTTACACATATACACTGAGGTACACTTGCTCATTCTGCTGCGCTCATTCTGCTGCCTGAACTGACATCTGCAATGATGTAATTTTCATCCTTTAGTTTACATATTATAAAGTTTGTTGTTCGCAACATGCATTATATAAAATATTGTCACTAATCAATTACAACTTACCATCAAGACGGAAACAGGCGTTTTCTCCAGCTATAGAGCCTTTTAATCACTTCACTTTATACATCAAAAGGATGTCGTAGGTGATAGCACTGCATTCAGCCAGCGAAAATCCCCACTAGCATAAGATTCATCAGCTTTGCCGGTGATGACTTTAAGATTTAATAATTTTTGCTGCATATTGATAAATGGGGCAGCCTGTCTGCCTCACAGCATTGGGGTCATAAGTTCGATTCCCGAACAGGGTCTTATCTGTGTGCAGTTTGAATGTTATCCACGTGTTTGCTACGGCTTCCTCCGACACTCCAAAAACATACTAGTATGTTGGCTATTAAATTGACCTTAGTCTCTCTCAATCTGTGTGTGTGTGTATGTTGGGTAAATTAGACTGTAAGCTACATTGGGGCAGGAACCGACATGTGACTTCTCTGTACAGCGCTGCAGAATTAGTGGCGCTATATAAATAGCTGCTGATGGTGATGAATTAGGCCCCTTTGACCATTGCATTTGCATAAAAATTATCTGTTCTGAGTTGACAATCATAGGAAGGGAAAATTGTATTTATATCATTATGTGAGTCTTGGGTTAAAATTAAACTGCCATAGATTAAAAGAATATATAGCCGAATGCATGTGGTCATGCAGAAAATATTCTGTTTCTAATGAAGGACCTCCTCCTAACTAGAAAAATTATCTTTCATACTCACGTCTACCAGATGCCTCTGCCTGGACCCCCTATCACTTGGTGTCTTTCAGTTATAGAGACTATAAGAGGAAATAAAACATTATATATCTGAAGTGTAGCTGTAATTAAAGGAGGCAAATTCTGAAAGGATTGGCTTGGGCTCTTAGGACCCCAAGAGGAGACATAGGAGGAGCTGAGCAGAATATGTAAAATAACAGGGAACAATATTTTCTTACTTTCCATGCTGGTTCCATACGGCTACTGCATACAATAGCTGTAGGTTCCATGTTTCTTTGTGTGTTTTAAACTCCTACAAAGAAACTTAAAATGACATGAGATGCCTTTGAAAAAATTAGTGATGTAATAAGGTAAATTCGATAAATAAGCAGGCTTTCTTACTGCTGCTCTTTGAAATATGTCATAAAAAAAAAAAATTAACTCTGTTACAGTTTTTACAGGTACTTCCCCTATTGTCCTGCCTTTTCACTTAGTCCATCAGTGTAGTCATTTTTATACTGCTCTCCTCTTCGTTCCAGTTTTTGACAAGAGAACAGAGGAGAGACTGATACCCCTATAGAGATCACTGATCAAAGTCTATGCGTGCATTTTGCTGAAGCAGACTACAGAGCAGGAATGGGGGAAGCTAGAACATGCTTTTGAAAAGTGAAACCATAAGCTGAAAGTCCTTAAACTCAGAAGATAGGGTTAACTTTCATGCTTACCATTAGGTCGTAAGTTCACTGCAGATTCCAGCCAATTGGGATGTTAAAGGGGAGTATACTAGCAGTTAGTCTAAATCCCCAGGTAATGCATTCTGGATCCACTTCCTTGGCTAAAAATCCCTCCTACCCTTCCATTATAATTGGTATATGCATATATTTGTGTGTTTAACATTTGCTTTCCTTTTACAGACCAGGCATAGTTGGTAGAAAGGCATTTGTAAATCGGCAATCACATCACACGATGCTATCGCTGATTGGCCACAGGTCACTACCTTCTTCGAAGTACTTTGGCTCTTGGTCCCCTGTATTAGGTGAGCTAGTCATTGTGAGTCCAGAAGAGGCATGGTCACTCTGACGCCAGATTTAGCACTGGCCAATCGTAAAGGACTTTGGTCATGGGTCCAGTGGTTAGTGCCGGATGGTCATACATCTTATTTAGCTGCCAAAGCCACAGATGCTTAGAAGAGAAAATACAAGTAAATACACATAGCACCCCCGACCCCACAATAGATACATAAATAATTTTTTGGGGCACAGTGACTGCTAGTTATGTTGCTGATCACCATAGCCAGGCTGCGACTGATTTACATTATGACAGAGGGACCCCTTGCTATTGGGGTTGTGTAACAGAGGAGGATTCAAAACATATGTCGGGCCCCTTTGTTGCTACAGTTAAACAGGCAGAGACAAAGCTTGGACCCCCTGGTCCTCTGAAGCCTAGTCACATATACAACATAGATCATGACAGGCAGACAGCTAGACAGTCAGGTAAACAGACAGACAGACAGCACTCTCCACTTTTTTTCTTCCTATCTCTCCCCACATTTGAACAATAAAATATTTGTGGCTTGCTGCAGCATTCTATAAACAGGCTCTAACAAGCTGTGACATTCTAACTCTGTGATCTCAAGATGCATTTTCTCTCTTACGGAAGGTAGAGGGGTTTACAAAACACCTTGTTATTTTCAGGTCAGGGGTCAGATACCAAACTACAAATGAAGATTCATCTTCAGAAGGAAATTCTTCCATGGCTTGAAAGGATATTTAAATTGAGCGAGGCTGCTTGCCAGAGGACTTATTTGAGAATTCAGAAGGAGGTTCCCCCAGGACATTTCAGAGTGAGAGATAGCTGCCTTCGTTCCTGGCAGGTCATTACGGTGGATCACGCTGGGACACTGCGCAGTGTGACACTGACTCGCTCCTTCTAGATGCTGCTTAGTGAAGAGTCCAAAAAAATTAGATTAAAAAAAAAAGAATTTAAAAAATATGTTACAGAGCACAGAGAATGTGTTCTGTGGGGTGAAGAGTTTTGCATTTCTGAAATATTTTAGCCTAGGATTGTCAACATTTTCAATCATAGATGTTGAGTGTCTGAGTGCTTTGACTACCCATCAATGTTCACAGTAACCAGCACAAATGTGATTTGGGGCTTAGCATTGCCCTGAACTCAAATACACAGAGCTGAATAAAACACCTGAAGGCTTCATCTTTAACATATCACTCCGCTAAGGGGATTTTTATATTTACTTATATAGAAAACTTTCTCTTTGATGTAGAATTTGATTCCAGGGAATGCACAGGGCTGTATTTCTCTGAGTATTGATCCCTGCAGCAGTGTGTGTGCATATCTATATTTAGCTTTAAAATACAGGTAATGCTGGAGCCTGGAGGAATATACCAAGCTTTGTTGCTTTTAATTACAAACCGTTCTGCATTACTTCTGAAAATAGCAATATCATTTAAACAACGTTCTACTTATCAGGATGTGCAAGGCCAGGACTCCTGGCTCTCTGAGGAGCTGCGCTTTACAGGGGACTAAAGTGTTATTAATAAGTAATCTCACTCGCTGGCATACGGATTTGACACGTTTTAGTCTGTGAAGGCGGATTTGCCCACTAATCCACATACTGCATTTCTTTCTAAGCTTGCCTTGAGTAGCAAATTAATTATTTAATTTCTCTTTTTTAACACGTCCAAAAAGCCATAACATGTCACTATTTACCTGAAAATGAATTGCATTATTATTATTATTATTATAATTATTATTATTATTATTCATGGGTGCTGAAGGACATTTTTCATTTTTTATTATTATTTGCCTTTTTTTTTACAATACACTTTCACCATTTTTTCTCACCTTTTGGTTTCCATATCCATATGCAACCGTCTTTGGTAGGGTTCTTAGTGAAAGCATCACTCCAATTTGCCATGCATCTGCAGGAGGTGAGGCAGATATGTCATGTAAAGTCTAACCTGCTTTCTGTTCAAAAACATGGGCTTCTCACATGGGGCCTGATTCATTAAGGCATGTAAATGGCGATACTTGCTGTATTTTGCCTAAACTCACTCTACGCATGCCCAGAAACAAACCATACGGCAGATAACGCAGCAACTTCCAATTCATCTTTGAGCGCATATGACCTTTATGGCAGCCTACAATTTCATAGGCGGAGCAGGGAGGGAAATGGGCGTATGCACGTAGTCAATGTACTGTAAGGGAATTCCAATCTCGAACGGATGAAGCAGTGTCCGATTCAAGCTTTGGACATCTCTAAGGTACATGTTTTTCTGTAGTATCACTTGCACTAGCTACATGTAATTACTAGTCATGATGGTCGTGTATGCAAGCTAAAATGTGTTTAGAATCAGGAGCAACTGAAAAATGCCTTGTATTTACAGCATAAGATCTTAATTAATCTATTTTATGGCTTAAAAATACTTTTTTTAACTTCTTAATGTTTTGTCATTTATGGCTATATTATTAACAGGTGATAATAATTGAATAGTATTTTTTTCTGTGCATTCTTTTGTGACATTATATTCCACATATGTACTGGACTTATGCTGCAGCATATTGTTTTTTAGAGTGGAGCATACCTATACCCGTATTCATCCAGAGACATATCATTAGACCCATTTCTTGTTGAATACGGACGTGCCTGAGCCTGATATATTTGCGTTTTATAAACACACACAGTACGTTTGTTTTACATGCCTTAATGAACCAGGTGCATCACGTGCACACAGCTCTGTTTCACCAATCTCAACCTCCTTCTCGCTCATTGTCCAGAAGCCAAGAAGTTGTAATCATGACCCTAAAACTGGAATGAAAAGGTGGACAATACTTTTTTTTGGTTCCTTCCATCGACATCTCCTGACAGGTTTTTTTTCCCCAAGAAAAAAAATAATTATTATTACTATTATTATCCAGTATTAATAATGCACCAAAATTGTCCACATATCTGTTCAGTATGGGACAATAAAAAAAAAAAAAAAAAATCATACACTGAAACTAGAGATTTTCTGTGTTCAAATGTCACCCAATACAGCACATCTAATTAGAGATGAGTGGTTCGGTTATCGGAGAAATCCAACAGGCAAAATTGTGGGCTACCGAGTCGAACCGGGTCACGACAAATGAGTAATTTCGGGTAAAATGTCAGATCTCGCGAGTTTTGAATCAATATCTTCTATATATAGCTCTCCCCACTGTTCTCAGCTGCCATTTTAGAAGTAATCACATGTGATAGCATGTGGGTAGGACATTTGCTGCAGTCCTGTGCTCAGAAAGTCGCTTGCAGTGCATTGGACAGGGCGAAAATGTATATTAAAATAGCTGTGATTTGACTGCACAAATCTTAACAGTTTATTTACAGATCAGTCTGCTGGAATTTTGTGCTGATAAATTGTGTGTGAGAAAACTAATTAGGAGTGAAGGCAGTTGTGCAAGGGTCAGTATCTGTGACATCTGAACTATTTAGTGGATTTCTAGAGACTGAATTACTTTTTGTTTAACATCCTGATACAGCTGAGGAATTGCTGTTAAGAAGAAATAGAATCGAGGTGGAATTTTGTATCGTGGACACTTGATCTCAACTAATCCACACATATGCAGTCGATGGCTAGATATTCAGTTGGTTGACATTCAGAAAGCTGACAACATTAGGCAGACAATTCGAATGTCAACAGCATTATTAGACCTACAATTCAAATGCAGATAGTATTATTAGGTCGGCAGTTTGAATGTACACAGTATTATTAGGTCTACAACACAAATGTAGACAGTATTATATGGTTAGGATTATGGATAGGAACAGGGTTAGGGATTAGGTTAGGGATATTGTTTTTGGCCTAATAATACAGTTTACATTTGAATTGTTGACCTAATAATACTGACTACATTTGAGTTGTTGACCTAATAATAATGCCTACATTTCAGTTGTTGACCTAATGATACTGTCGATGTCATTATTATCGACTTTACAATCTTTTCTGTATTACGGTGTCCCCCATATAAATATCAATTTTGTAACTTTCAAACAGATGAATCACACAGAGCAAAGGGAAGTAGCGATGTGGAATACCACACTATGGGGGGTATTCAATTGTTGCTCCGGACCGCAAAAAAATGAGCGCGTTAAAACTATTACCGTTTATACGGTAAACTTGCGTGTAAAAAATGTTAATACGGTAGTTTACTCGCTGAATTTCATCTCGCAGCTCAGGGAGCTGCGAGATGAAATTCAGCGAGTAATTACCGTATAAACGGTAATAGTTTTAACGCGCTTGTTCTTCCGGCGGCCGGAGCAACAATTGAATACGCCCCTATGCATCAGCGACTTTCTCAAACCATTTCAGTTGTGGGGTGTGCCTACCCTGGGATATTT
The DNA here is from genome assembly GCF_038048845.1 of Mixophyes fleayi. Classification (NCBI taxonomy): domain Eukaryota; kingdom Metazoa; phylum Chordata; class Amphibia; order Anura; family Limnodynastidae; genus Mixophyes; species Mixophyes fleayi. The sequence goes on along the minus strand of NC_134409.1, from coordinate 51,658,253 downwards.
TCTTTTCCAATATTATCATCTTATCAGCCAGTGATCTGCCTTTATTTTTTAAAGGTGTCCTTTACTTTATTAAACTGTCACACGATCTGCCGCTGCTGTGCTATTTTTCATAGGGATTGTATATTTTATTAAACTGCCATGTATTTGTGCCGCTGCTCTGTCATTAATTTTAGCCAGTCAGCTCACTGCGGCTTTTGGCCAAAACTGGTTTTGACAGTTGTGAAGAGATCATTAGAAAACTGTAAAGACTGTAAATATCTGTAAGTGAATGTTAATGTCATAAATACTAATGTAGGAACAAAAACAGCTCAAAATCACATGATTTTACTTGTTTCTCACAATATTTAATAAAATCCAGATCCAAAACCAAAACACGAAGACCGATTCAGAACCAAAACCAAAACATGGGGTCTGTGCACATCTCTAATTTTAATACAGTATCTGGGCATGATCTATGAAAAATTGATTTATTAGAAGGGTGTGACTTTGTGAAACAATATCTTATTAGAATATAGCACTTTTTGGTTCTGTCCATCCAATCTTGCATTCCACTGGGTCAATTGTTATGTGCAAAAAGTGGCATATTATCCTGTACATTCCGGTCTAGAGAAATCTTTTAGTACAGCAAGGGTTTATTGTATCATTGTAATAATCAAGGCAGGTCAATCCCAACCCCTCCATCAACTTCCAGCAAAATTTAGACTACACTACAATCTTTATGTCAAAAGCTTTTTTTAGCTGCCTTTTAGCTCTAATTATGTCATTTACTTTAGTAGTATTTGGGAGCCAGGAAGTTTGCATTCCCATGACCTGATATTGCATGATGCTGTATGATTTTATTCAACCTCTAAGTTAGACATTTATAATCATAATCATTCTGCAACAACTGATTTTACTCTAAAAAAATGTATTAGTGTTTGTATAACTTTTTATTGAATTTATAATAAAGCTTTCCTGTTCACAGCAGGTATATCAATACAAGGTGAGAAGTATTAAAAAAAACTCTATCAAAACTCTATCAAAGAGGATTACACAGGTGAAAGACAAGCTGAATTGGATGTAAAATAAAATACAGTAGTAAGCACTCTGAACTTTATTTTTCGACGTGTAATTACATATAGATTAGCCTATACTGCCACCTTGAGTTCAATAATGGTTTTACAGAGACAATCACGGAATGCACGCCTAGCTATAGGTAACTTACTGCCCATAATTTAATAGTTTCTGTGATAATGCATAGGAGGAACAATCAACTTACTATTCATGGACATTACCTAAACACATTTGTGTCTCTAAAACACAATAGTAGGACTCGTCGTTTGTTGCAAAAATAAATAAGAAAACAGATGATAAATAAGTAAATAAATTAGAACTATTAAAAAATAATAAATATGTAAATATATACGATTAATGCATTGCATTTAATTATTAATTTATTTTCAACTATATTGATATTGACATGGGTAATTTTATTGATTGTGTGGTAATTAATTCAAAGAGTATTATGCAACTCCTTGACACTTGTATTGCAATCATGGACTTGATCACCAATGATAAAAAAAATACTCTGTTGCTTTAAACGTCAAATGGACTTAATCTTCATTTCCTATATAAAGACTCTAATATCTGTGCAAATCTCCTCATACCAACAGAAAGCAATCAGTGTTATTGTGATTTACTGTAGTGTGATATTTCCACATTGAAAAAAAAGGTGGCTTGTGGGATTAAACGCTGTAGCGATCTAGCGGCTTCAATGTAACAGTGTGGCCATTATCCAAAACCCATCGACTATTTGAACGCTACTTGTCTACTGTCATTCTGTGAGTGTTTTTTATCCTAGATTGAGCGACATCCATTTTTTGTTTGTGAGGCCTGTTTGAGATCACTATTGCCAATGAGTGCTAGTACTTACAGTGCCTGCTTTTCAAGACTTTTTGGTACCTCAATTTATGCTCAATGTATGCTCAATTTAAAAACACATGAATATATGACCTTCTATAGGCCATCTAACTGTTTAAGGGCCATGTTAAGGGATGACGTTTTATTTATTCTCTTTTTACAGTTTGAAATGTTTCACATACATATGTATGAATAACACTATACCCAATTTATGTGTGTGTGGAGAAAGCTTTTTTAAAAAAAGTAGATAGCTTCTCTGCAGTACTCCAGCTCTTCATTGTGGTAAGCATCTCATGGCTGACAAATGCTGTGATTACCATGCAGAAGTGTCTGTATAGTAACTTAAAGTTGCAGCAAAAATAATTTTGGGGGCATGTCAAAGTCACAGTATTGGTAGGATTTCTGTTGGGTTACTATGTATATGCTCCTTCTTTTAATGGCAAATGAGCATTAAGCACAAAGTTATTTGATCACTACCCCTAGCATTCATTGAACAACCCCTAGCATTCATTGAACATATTTAAAGCTGTGTGTCAGGAACTCGATGTGTGTCCTACCTGATATGTGCAGGCTAATAGCGTGTGTAAATGTGGGAACCCATTGTTAAAGAACACATGTCCATGTGCATTAGCTATAGACTTCTTACTCTGGCCAGATAAGGTGCAGGCAAAATATGGTATGAAGTCTTCAGCTGACCACCAAAAGCAAGGAGGATTCCTTGTTTATCCATGGCTTGTCAGATTCATTTAGGACCATCAGAACAACTATTAAATATCCAGCGTATTGCAATAAAGCAAACAATATCCCCAGGGTAGGGCTTGTAAATTGTAGTCCGGAGGGCAAGATTCGACTCAGCAGTCTATTAGGAACATTTTAAAGGAAAAAAATGCAGGTGGCCTAGTGACTAGCCCAAGACAGCCCATTAAGGGACTGGCCCAGAGATCAGATGCCCCCCCTCCACTGTCCCCCAGCCCCGTCTGCCCCTAATTATCCCATGTTTATCCCATTTATATCTAAGGGTGTGCACCGGGCACTTTTAGTGTTTTGTGTTTTGGGTTTTGGGTTCTGATTAGCTTAAGGTTTTGGGTTCTGATTTGTTTTTTTTTGTTGGTTTTTCACTCCTACGCTATTATTAACCTCAATAACATTCAATAGCAATCATTTCCACTAATTTCCAGTGTATTTGGAACACCTCACACTTCACAATATTGTTTTTAGTCCAAATCGTTGGACCGAGGTAGCTTTCTGGACTGCGTAGTGTAGTGGCCCCGGTACCCAATTTGGTACCGAGGCCATATTAAAAAAACATAAACTGTTCTCAATTCCACTGCACAGCTATCTGGACTGCGTAGTGTAGTGGCCCCGGTACCCAATTTGGTACCGGGGCCACAATAAAAAAAACCTTAACTGGTCAGAATTTCACTCTACAGATGGCTGATCCTACATCCTCTGCAGCATATACAGGGTGAAGTTCTAACGCGTCAAAACCTCTTGTTTTTGACGATGACAGGTTATTTTAATTAATTTTGGATTTGGCCCCAACATTGAATGTAGTTTAATATCTGATACGCATCTGTCTGTACTGCGTAGTGTAGTGGCCCCGGTACCCAATTTGGTACCGGGCCACAATATAAAACCCTCAACTGGTCTGAATACCACTGCACAGATGGCGGACACCGGATGTACGTCTAACACCAATATAGCAGTTAAGGCCGCAGTTATTTTTTTTGGAAATACAGAAAGAAAGAAAGAAAGAAAGTAGTAATAGAAATGGCAGTTCCTCTTTTTTTGAAATACAGAAAGAAAGAAAGTAGTAATAGAAATGGCAGTTCCTCTTTTTGGGAACTACATATAGAAAGAAAATATAAATAGAAATGGCAGTTTCTCTTTTTTGAACTACACAAACAATGAACGTAGTAATATAAATGGCAGTTCCTCTTTTTGGGAACTAGATATAGAATTAAAGTATTAAATAGAAGTGGCAGTTCCTCTTTTTGGGAACTACTAATAGAATTAAAGTATTAAATAGAAGTGGCAGTTCCTCTTCTTGGGAACTACTCATAGAATTAAAGTATTAAATAGAAGGGGCAGTTCCTCTTTTTGGGAACTACATATAGAATTAAAGTATTAAATAGAAGGGGCAGTTCCTCTTTTTGGGAACTACTAATAGAATTAAAGTATTAAATAGAAGGGGCAGTTCCTCTTTTTGGGAACTAGATATAGAATTAAAGTATTAAATAGAAGTGGCAGTTCCTCTTTTTGGGAACTACTAATAGAATTAAAGTATTAAATAGAAGGGGCAGTTCCTCTTTTTGGGAACTACATATACAATAAAAGTATTAAATAGAAGTGGCAGTTCCTCTTTTTTGAACTACACAAACAATGAACGTAGTAATATAAATGGCAGTTCCTCTTTTTGGGAACTAGATATAGAATTAAAGTATTAAATAGAAGTGGCAGTTCCTCTTTTTGGGAACTATATATAGAATTAAAGTATTAAATAGAAGGGGCAATTCCTCTTTTTGGGAACTACTAATAGAATTAAACTGGCTCTACTGAGGCAAGATGTCGTCCTCATCCTCATCCTCTGATTCCTGGCCCCCTTCAGTGTGTACTTCCTCATCCTCACACATTATCAATTCGTCCCCACTGGACTCCACAACCACAGGTCCCTCTGTATTATCTTGAGGGCACTGCTGTGCTTGATTGAGGACTTGAGAATTCATTTTTATGAACATCATTTTTTCAACGTTCTGAGTAAGCAACCTCCTTCGTCGCTCACTGACCAGGTTGCCCGCTGTACTAAAAACTCTTTCGGAGTAAACACTGGAGGGGGGACAACTCAGGTAAAATAGAGCCAGTTTGTACAGGGGCTTCCAAACTGCCTTTTTTTTCCTGCCAGTAACAATATGGACTGTCTGACATGTCTATTTTGATGGTGTCAGCAAAGTAATCCTCCACCATTTTTTCAATTGTGACAGCATCAAATGCAGGATTTTGGTAGAATTTTTCTTTTTTTTTCTTCCTATGGAAGAATTTTTAATACTTTTGAAAGAAATATGCACTTTGCAGAACAAAGCACAGGACAAAATGCACCGCTGGACTCAGCAAGGACAGAGCACTTGACTGATGCACCACTGGACTCAGCAAGGACTTTTTTTAATTTTTTTTTATATTAATTTAAAAGGATTTTGGTAGAATTTTTCTTTTTTTTTCTTTTTATGGAAGAATTTTTAATACTTTTGAAAGAAATATGCACTTTGCAGAACAAAGCACAGGACAAAATGCACCGCTGGACTCAGCAAGGACAGAGCACTGGACTGATGCACCACTGGACTCAGCAAGGACAGAGCACTTGACTGATGCACCACTGGACTCAGCAAGGACTTTTTTTAATTTTTTTTTATATTAATTTAAAAGGATTTTGGTAGAATTTTTCTTTTTTTTTCTTTTTATGAAAGAATTTTTAATACTTTTGAAAGAAATATGCACTTTGCAGAACAAAGCACAGGACAAAATGCACCGCTGGACTCAGCAAGGACAGAGCACTGGACTGATGCACCACTGGACTCAGCAGGACAGAGCACTGCCAAAAGCACCACTGGACTCAGCAGGACAGAGCACAGCACAGCACAGCACAGCACAGCACAGCATGAGAAATAGCAGGACAGAGGACCACCTAACACACCCTCACTCTTCCCTGATCAATGGCCGAGTGAAGATGGCGGCGGCAAGCAGGGAATTTAAAGGTTAAGAGTATCGCGAGATCCGACAGCGGGATTATGACTCAGAGCCTCATTTTAAGTTTCGGAATCGGCGGGAATACCCGGACAGTGCTCGGATCTTACTCGGATCCGCAATGTTCGGGGGGGGGGGGGGCTCGGATTCCAGGAACCTGAGTGCGCTCATCCTTATTTATATCTGTGAAGTCCTTATGGGAAGAGCATGGTTTGGCATCTTTGGGACAAAACCTTGTCTTCCGACAACATACTTTTTTTTTCATCTCGTATCTAAAATCAGGCAGCCACATGTTATTTACAATACCTTTAAAGGCCTGATGAAGTTGTTTTGTGAATTCCACAATAGCTTGAAAAAATCAAGTTAAGATTTCTGTTCATTTTTTTTTTAGCAAATAATGAGTTAAATGTGAACCAAGCTTTATAACAGGGAGCATTTGAGGACAAACAGACAGGGCTTTATGTCCCCAGCAGCAGTTTGTAAATTTGCTATCTGGCCTTGCGTGTCTGCAGTGCTTTCTTGCTCCCAATATAAATATTTAACCAGATCATACACTTCTGTTATTGTCATGAGTATGAATAAATTAGCTGTTACAGCTGTGAGCTTGTCTAAAAGTTTGTATTTCAGCATGACCCAATGCTGAAGAATCAGTGGCCGGTGTATTAGCAGAGTCTTTATGAGCTGCTTTTATTACACAAAAGTAGAGCCTGCTCATGTGAAATACAGACATTACCATCCCATCACCTAACCTGTTGGCTCTGAGCGAAACCTGCAGAATAAATTAGCTATTCACTATCTTGCAGACCTCTAGAATAGTGCCGAAGCTGAAGCAAAAATGTATTTTGCAACATTTGACACCTGACATGAACATCACAGAATGATCATAGCAGATTAAAACATTTGCCGTTACTGTAAAATCCACATGCAGGTGCATGGCAGATTACACATGCCCAAAATCCGCCCTTACGATTTGCACTGTTCTAGCACTGCAAAGCAATCACACTGTCTTTTCTGCTTATGCAATATATGTAATATCATTCAAATAATGTTTGCTTGGTACACTGTGGGGTCTATTTACTATTGGTGTCTAGTAGGCGTCAGAAGGTATAATTTTGTATATCGCAGTGATACAACGTGTAATACTGCTGCTTTTTACCATGCCAGGGCTCAATGATGAGCCCTAAAGAAATCCGTCCTCTTAAACTAGCAAACAATCCATTCTCTGACAGTCTAATTCTGGCTTTGAAACAAGGGAGTGATCCTCTATAGCTAATGAACATGTACGGTTAAGGCTTTTTTATCGCTTGTTAAAGTTTGTCAGTCCACAAAGAGGTCTATCCTGCTTTATACACGTGGTTTATTGAGAGAAGCAGTATTACAGCTGCGATAGCAATTTTTTGCTTATCACAAGTTCATAAATAGACCCTTATTTGACATAATTGTAAAGTACCTATACATAGTATATGAATATTTTGGTGAAATGCAAAGTTGTAATCCCCATTATTCTAATCCTTTGCTTGAGATCTAAATATTTTTTTTACAAAGCATTGTGTTTTCATTCTGCTCTGTGTTCTACATGATTTGGAAGGTACCAAGTCGTTAAACATATAATTAGCTAAAAACCCCAGTGCAGTGTTTTCAACCTTCGATTATCCCCTTGAAAGTCACACTTGTGTAAAATCATCATCATCATTTATTTATATAGCACCACTAATTCCGCAGCGCTACACAGAGAACACATTCACATCAGTACAATATTGGCAGATCTTCTTTTGAAACAAAATCTTCATGTCTCGGAAACATTCCTTTCCATCTTTTAGGATAAATGTGCTATTTTCATAAATATGATAAAAATAAATATTAGTTATAAATATCATTATTTAAATAAATAGTGTTGAGCGAATCTGTAAATTCTGTAAAATCTGTCGAATTTAATCTCAAAATTCGGAAATCTTCTAAACGATTGGATGATTCAGCAGTTAAAACATCACTTTCTATAGATGTGCCTTTCCTGTCTTTTCACCTATATTTTTTTCAACCCCCAGAGAAACCCCTCTCTCTGCTGTGACTAATACGAATAGGAAATACAGAGTGTTTTTGTCAGCATTGTTTTGTCTTTGCTGTTAAAATTTACACTTATTTACTTATATTTATTTATTAACTTATATCTGATTATACTAAAGTTTGTTTCTAAAAATGCAAAAACACGCAGGTAAACAAAACTTTTTTATTCACACAAATGCACCAAATTGTCTGCCTAGCACATTCCTACTGTAGGTGTATGCATTCATTACAGTTTTTTGAATTGCCCTCAGAAAGTCAATCTTAATTTTGTTTGTTGGATTACGAGTGCAACTGGAAATGCACATCGTGGAAAGAGTGAAAATGTTTCTTTAACATCCATCTTACTGCAAATACTGCGATCACGTCCTCCAGCTTGTCTCCTAAGATATTGAAGAAGCAAAATTTTGTACCCCTGCAGATACCACCATATTTTCACCCACAAATCCATACCCCTAAAATAGGCACAAAACATTAAACGTGCACTTTCACAAATTACATTTCCAATCTCACTGATATTAAAACAGTTTCTGACAAATTCTAAAGCACACATAATCATCCATCAAACCTAATTGAAAAACTAAATGAATACATAACATACTGTCATTAACATAGAGAGCTTGCAGTTATTTATAAGGGATAAATCATAACTACAGTGTAAATAGGTTATTTCAAATGAATCCATGGATAAATTGAGCTGTTAAAGTGTAAAGTTTGAAGACATTGGGCCTGAGTCATTAAGGAGAGCAAAGCATAAAAAAGGAGTAACATTTGCACCTGGGCAAAACCATGTTACATTAGAGGGGGAAATCAATTTAAAATGTAGGGACATATTCATAGTTGAGGTAGGACATGTCCTAGATCAACTTTAAATTTCATAATAATAATAAAGCTATCAAGTATTTTTGTGCTAGATGAAAAAACAGCCAGTATTTAACTTATGTGCAAAATAATAAACTGTTTTGCACCCCTTTCATTATAACATGGTTTGTCCCAGAGAACATTTACTCCTTTTTTGCCTTAATGACTCAGGCCCATTGAGTCTGATGCAAATTTACTTAATGGCTTTGCACATCCCAGTGTGAGAAGATACCCATGTCATCTGTAGCAGCTTCAAAGAGCTCTTGGACTCCTGAATAGACGTTGTGGGGCTGGTCACAGCTGGACATCCTTGCAGCCCAAGACAGCATTGTGCATGCTTATACAGGTATATAGAAATATGAAGGAAATGCCTTTACAGTTCATATTTTGGGAAATCCGGGTGGCACTCCATACTGAGGAGCAGAAATCATACCAGGGTTGTGAATGACAGGTACGGGTGGTATCCGTGAACAGCTAAAATCCCATATCTTTGGAAAAGGTATGTCACATTGTCATAATCCCATAATGTTTGGTATTTAAATGTGCAGGAGATTATGACCGGTTTATTGAAGGGGGAGTTATTTATCTGGGAAGTATCTGTGAAGAATTACCCACAGGTCAAAACTTTGGGAATATTTGTGAGCCAACTACAGTGACACCCAGGGGACATCCCTGCCTCCCTATTAACATTAAACACTGCCCCTGTGAAGACCAACCCATTTGAGTTAGCTTAAAAACCTGTGTTTTGAAGGGGCAAGGATCAGGCTTTTTGGGGAAATCAAGCCACATTGATAAGCTGTCCATCTTCCTAGCCAATTCCCCAAGGCGCAGATTATGCAACTCAAGTAAGTGCTATTCTGAATGTAACCCCTTTTATTTTAAACTGTTTTGCTTGTTATGTCAATCTATTAATTGTTATTCATTATTTTTTTATCTGTATGCCCTGTATTTTTGTATATTAAATCTATAATTTAATATGTCGCGTCCTTGATACTCTAACGAATCCATTAGCCTGTTAGAAGAGAAAGCTCAACCAACTTAATCCTTGGAATGCCAGTGTGTGATTTGTTGATACATTTGATTATGTGTGAGGAGTTAACCCTTTGCTTGCTGGTGTGGGTCTTTCTAGTGTGTGGATAGCTAGAAGCCTGTGTGCCATTGTGGGACAGTATATTGGGGCCCTATTGCCCGTATTTAATAGTTGGTGGCAAACCTGAAGTGTCTGGGGTGTGAGAGCTCTGTGTTTGGGGGGCGATTCGGTAGGTCTATAACCTGTGTGATAGGTAGAAAGAGACTGCGGGCTGAAATTGTGTGTGACCTCATACAGCGAGCACCCCAAAGTCACGGCAGCTGGGAGCATGTTTGTGACACATAGCACATTAATATTATAGATGGAATAAATAACAACAAGAATACAACACAATATGCGTGAGACTTAAGTACCAAAATTTAGAGGAATACCTACTAAATATGATGTTGGAGTCCCTAGGGATTTTAACCTGAATGTATCCTGATCTTTGTCTTTCCTAATAACAATAGAGAGTTTGATAAATGCAAATAAGACATGCACATTTTACCTTATTGGACGCATGCTACTGAAGAAAAAACACCATCAGAATTTGCTCTTCATCGCACTGGTTTGTAGAAGTGATCCATGTTCTGATCAAAGGGAATGACCAAATACCTCAGTAAAAAACAGAAAGAAAGTTGTCAGCGCTTATCCTTTAAACTGCATATCTGTGTGTGTCTAGCAAAATGAAAACATGAGGTATTAGTTCGTATTTTGATCAAAAGACTTAAGCCTGCATCCCACGTCAAGGGTACCTCATTATATACAGGTCCTACACTGACCTATATGCTTTAAACACTATTAAAATGCAGTTAAAATCAGATGCACTCACCTCCCAGGTATAGGGGTTTACATCTAGCAAAGGCTGGCTTGTGAGCCACACCCAAATGTGCCTTAAAAAGGCTTGATGGACAGCTCCTATGACAAAAAGGCAATATTTTGAAACAAAACCAGAGAAAAATAAGCCCGCGCTCGGTATATCCCACATTATATATGGTACCAGCTGCATGGCAACAAGCCCGCGCTCGGTATATCCCATATTGTATGTGGTACCAGCTGGGTGGCAATATAAATGCCCATATATGTATACAAAACAGAAAGAAAGTTGTCAGCGCTTATCCTTTAAGCTGGTACCACATACAATATGGGATATACCGAGCGCGGGCTTGTTGCCAAGCAGCTGCTACCATATATAATGTGGGATATACCGAGCCCGGGCTTATTTTTCTCTTTTTTTACCTCAGTAAAAAAGTTGTTGATTTTTACGTGCCCAAAAAACCATTGCTAAAAACTTTGACCTCCATTATTTCATGAACAGGTATATAGAAAATATTTAGCACCACCATTACTCTTACCAGGATACATTCACAAAATAATAGCAAGGGCCTGTTCCGCCTATGTCTTCCGGATATTCAGATTTCTGAATTTGAACTGGACTACGTGCTCCGTGCACTATGCACTAAATCACCAGCTGACCAACCCCCTAGAGACATGGTTGGCAGGTTTCACTACTATAAAGTCAAAGAACAGTTCATCTCATCGACTCGCAATACCTCGACCATTCCTTACGTAGGGCACAATCTATCAATTTTATCAGGACTTAGCTCCTTTCACTCTGAGGAAAAGGAAAGACTTGATTAATATTAAGAAATTCTTCAGGGAACATCACATCCAATAACATTGCAGCTATCCATTCCACCTTCAGGTCAACCATTATGGAGTTACTCACATGATCAAGACCCCCTAAAGAAAACCTCACAATGCTTGGGAAAATGGATGTCCCGCTAACTCCCCCTGTCTCAACATCCCTGCCTCCTCTTCCCCTTTGGCAAGCACCATCACCTGATTTGTCCAAGAAATAAACTTTAGACGGGACCCTTGGCCATGTGGTTAGGGACTTAATGCCAGGGATGTTCTGTGTGTGTTTCTCTTCTCTTTCTTTTTATGGTACTGCAGGATATTTCTCCTACAGTTTCACCCTCCCAGATCTTTTCCATGATCCCACTAGAAGAATTTCCAGCAAACCTCTACAACAGTCTGTGAACTTTTTTATTTATGTTCTTAGTCATTCACTGCAATTAAGTTAGTTCACATTATATTGTCAATACATTTAGTCTGTCTTTAACTTGCTTGTTGTGAGCTTACAAATATTTTATGATGTTGAGCGGACCATTTCGTTAGCCGCAACTCTTTGTGTAAGGAAACCACAGGTTTACCCTTTTCCTTCTTTCCTAAGGGGTGGGAAAACAGAAGTTGATGGGAGGAAGGAAGGGGGAAACAAACACTGGGATTGTATTGATTTCTCTCTCCCCTTTTCTTTGGCTCTGCATCAATGGCATAGGTTCAACCACCTGGTTCTACTTAATACTTTAATTTGTCTTTCACATTCGTTAATTGTGAAACTGCTTACCGATATTTTGTTACTGTTTCGCATTTAGCTAATTGTCATATTAGTCACTGTATGTAAAAAATGTAGCAGCTACGCTGTTGCCCGGGCAGTCATCCCATTGCTCTTTCAACACTTACCGGACCGCTCTCACTTATTTCCCTTTCTTTTACCATGGGCTGGCTTCCCCAACACAGTGCTCTGATTTCTACCTAGTTTACTGTCAGTTGTATGAGCATTACTCCCCACCCCCTTACTACTCATTGTTGATCGTTTGGCTGTTGACCACTACCCCCATAGCCTTCCTGACACAAATGATGTGTCCCTTGGTACACAATGGGCTTGAGACTGGCTTGCCGATCTCCGGTCTCCTCCTCATCTTGACATCTTTCCATGTGCTAACATCCTCCTCCTCTTTTATCCACCTGTATACTGTTATGATCAAAGTTTTTTCACTGCATCCAGGCTTTACCGCCACCTTCCACTATGACTCTTAAAATAATGTCCCTGAATGTGAACGGGCTTAATATCCCACAAAAGTGCTTCATGGTAATGCAACACTTTAAAAGATTTAAAGCTCATACAATTTTATGCTAAGAGACACACTTCGCCTGTTCCCACCCGGTACTCACTAATTGGACCTATACACAAGTGTTTTATTCTACCTGTAAAAGTAGTGGCATGCCCATTTTGATATACCACTCCGTCCCATTTACTTTGAACTCCACGGTTCTAGATGAACAGGGCAGATACACAATTATCATTGGTACACGGTCTCAAATGCCAGTAACTTTTGCAATATTATACGCCCCACACATGGGACAGGATGCTTTCTTTGATGATTTTTTTGCGAAGCTTCTTCAGTCCACAAGTGGTCACATTTTACTGGGAGGGGATTTTTATACCACCTTGGACATTAAATTAGACCACTCACACTATTAAACTTCTCCCCCAAGGCCCTTAAGAGATTTAAGTAAGCTCTCCTCTTTGCTAAAATTGCATGATTTCTATATCTCTTGGAGAGTCTTAAACTCATAAGCCCATGCTTCTATCCACTTTTCAGCCCTTCATATCACCTACTCATGTATTCATATGATCCTAACCAATAGATCAGACATTCCTCGCCTGCTCTCCACTAATATCCTCCCCATCTCCTGGGCTGACCACTCGCCGTTACACTCCAGTTGGACATGGGAGCCACTAACCTCATCCCACTACAGCAGGTGCGTTAACGATAGTCTCCTTGCAGCAAAGGAGGACAAGCAAAAAATCTCACAGTTCATCACGAAGTTCAGGGAACTCAATGCTTTCTTGGACATCCCCTCTGCAGTTCTGTGGGAGGCCCATAAGACGACCATATGCAGCCTTTTAATTAGCATGTCCTCAATCCTCAAAAGAACCCAGATGACGTGCATTCATGATCTAGAATCCTCCTTCTCTGTCTTTACTAAGAAACATAAACGCTATCTCAAGCAGGAAGCATACCTAAAAATTTAGCTCTCAAAGACCAACTCCGACAAATTTTGTCCTCCAAAGCAGCTGCCAACCTGCAGTGGATCATCTTCATCATCATCAACATTTATTTATAGAGCGCCACTGATTCCGCAGCGCTGTACAGAGAATTCATTCACATCAGTCCCTGCCCCATTGGAGCTTACAGTATAAATTCCCTAACATACACAGACAGAGAGAGAGAAAGACTAGGATCAATTTTGATAGCAGCCAATTAACCTACTAGTATGTTTTTGGAGTGTGGGAGGAAACCGGAGCAGCCAGAGGAAACCCATGCAAACATGGGGAGAACATACAAACTCCACACAGATAAGGACAGATAAGGCCATGGTCGGAAATTGAACTCGTGACCCCAGTGCTGTGAGGCAGAAGTGCTAACCACTTGGCCACCGTTCTGCCCCCAAATCCGTCAGAGGTACTATGAGAGGGGGGATAAGGCTGATTCGCATTTAGCCCATTGTCTCAGATCTAAGCAAACTGGCAACAGAATAATCTCTGATCTGGATGTGGCCTCTAACAGTGTCTACAACCCCCAGAAAATAGTGGACCACTTTCGCGATTTCTTTGCTCACTAGTATGAATCCCAGGCAGGTCACCCTCCCTCCAAAGACCTGCATGATGACATCAAGCATTTCCTCCCCTTCCTGTCAGAACCTTAAATCACTTTTCTTGTTGAAGTCGCAGCCGAGGAACTTAAGCAGACTGTCAAGAGCCATAAGAATGCCTCCTCCCGTGGCCTGATGGATTCACAGCAATATAGTATAAAAAAATTGTTCTTGGATCAAATTGTTCTTGGATTTGAATTCTTTTATAAAATACATATAAATTAATACCAAGGGCTAGATTTACTAAAGGGCGGTTTGGTCAAAACACTTATTTTTGCCTATTTTTACGACAGTTTTTAAAACGCCGAATTTACTAAAGCACAAACCACCGGTAAAATGGCCAGAATTGACATTTTCCAAAACCACCACTTTACAACTCGCCATCCAGATTCTAATAATGATGAATATACAAACAGCAGAATTTACTAAGCTGGGGTTTGCAAAACCGCCATTCAAACGCCCAAAATAAAAGAGTTGCTTGTAAATAGCGAGATTGATCAAAAAGCATACTCTTTTAGCTATTTTCCATTCACAACATAGGAAGAAAGCATCATTGAATTTTAAATTATTGGCCCAATCTATTTTTATATAATAAAGGGGCCAAATAACGTTTGAATACATGTTTGGGCACATCTTAAGTGTTCATTATATTATGTTGTATTATTTATTAAATATTTTGCTAAAGATAATTCTGAATATATATATATAATAAATGTTCGATAATATTTGAATGTTAATGGTGGGTATAAATATTGATGATGCGCAATGTTCCATTAAATAGTGGCCCCATAATATAATGGTGATTAAATCCAAATGTCCCAAGCGAAGTAGGTGTATCTGAGTGAGGAAATCACAGTCAATCACAGTCTATTTCCTGGTAGTTAATTATCATGCCCATAAAGAGGGGCCAGCAAGTGTTTACAGGTGTGAGTTTGTTGGAGAATGGCTTTTGCAGGGAATGTGGTGCATTCTTGCCACTGTATGTTTGCAGATTTACATTTGATGGAGGCAGAAAGGCGAGAGGAGGATAGACAGCAGTTGGCAGCTCTCCAGCGGAGCGTGCGCATACCACGCACTCCACATGCATTTACAGTGCATTTGAATCTGGACTCTCTGGCTGATGTGGAGGTAGTCCAAATGTTTTGGCTGAATCGCACTAACCTGCTGAGGCTTTATGAGCAAGTAAAGCATGATTTGGAGCCTACAACCACTCGCTCTCATGCTGTTTCTGGACTACACAAACTACTGTGTGCAGTTCACTTTTTGGCCACAGGTTCCTATCAGTTAGTCTCCTCCAGAGTGATTGGCATAACGTAGTCCACATTTTCCAGGCATTATGAGCAAGTTTTAGTTGCCCTTAAAAGGGCAAAGTGCCCCACTTCCTAGTGAAGTGGGCAGAATTAGATCCCAGACGCCGCTATTCCCGGTGAATCGCAGCATTTGGCCCCGCCCCCACTGTCAAATGACGCGTTTGCATCATGACATCACAATTGCGATTTTGGCCGCCCCGCCCCCTCACACCCACCTCCACTGGCAGGCTCCCGGAAGAGAGCTGAACAAAGTAGGTAAGTATGAGTATAACTGATTATTGCATAATCAAGCACAACAATTTGCACAGTATACTGGCGAAGGACAAATGGTTCACCAAACATAAGTAAGAGAGGCAGAAAATACTGAACCATATAACTGATCCACAAACAAGGTACATTGCATGAATTGCAAACTGTCACGGCTCTGAAAGATTTTAGTAGATCCCTTGCCTCTACTATAGGGAACTTTGCCCAGACTAGTACAGTAGAGGATGGTGGAGGTAGAACACAGTGATATTCACAGGTTTAAAAGTTCACGACTCATAAGCATCACAGATAATAATAACACAGGAGATGATAGTAGTGCTGCAAAGTAGTGTATTGACTGATGGTACAACAGTAATGAGAGAATATATATATATATATATATATATATATATATATATATATATATCTCGGCAGAGATGAACACACAGCAGTTGGTCAGATTGCAGAGACAAATCACATATGCTACTTCATAGTTGGTAACCCTTGGCAACAGCATGAGATGAATAATGCAACAGTTCAACGCAGAGGTGATGAATAAGAACACTTGGATCCAATAGAGAAACACACAGCAGATGAATGTGAATCACTGGTACAGCTAAAGTCCAAACAGAGTAGTATATAGAACTTGGCTGATCCGTGAATAGAGATGATTCAACATAGCAGGTGATTACTGGTATCGCGAGGATTCTTATCTAGCAGAGCAGTAAGCATTAAACAACATCCAAGGACTTGGATGAACACAGACACATGCAGCAGAATGTTGCCTAGAAGTAGCAGCAAAGTAAGGAGTATCTGAACTGTGCGTGGAACTACAGGTAACAGGTATTCCAGTCTTAGATGCAAAGGTAAGTTCACTGTAGTATGAGGCAGCTGAACAGAGGCACGCAACTTGAGCTGAAGTAATAGCCACAGACAGTGTCGGACTGGGGCATGAAGGGCCCACCGGGGGACTGCAACACTAGGGGCCCACCAGAGGGGGTTTGGTCAACCATCATAGAGGCAGGACCAAAAACTAGAGGGGGAGTGGTCAGTCCACGAATGACAAATAATAGAATAGAATTCTGCGCTTAAACCTATGTATATGCGATTGGTTAATAAATGGATATATGGATATTTGAGAGGATGAGTATCAAGCTTTTATATCAAACATGCAGAAAACAATCATAGGAATAGCAATAAAAAATAATAAAAACATGTGATAAAGCAATAAAATAACGATAGGGCTAAGGTGGGATCCAATCAATATCTACTAGCTAATGCAGGGTAACTAATGCAAGTGTCCAATGTGTAAGTCGCATCCAGCGACAAAACTCGATGGCTCAGTTCATAGGTATGAGGGTCAGAGTCTATATACTTGTGATTGGAAGATTCAAGAGGAGATGAACACCTAGGTAGATCCAATGATGAAAGAAAGTTCAGTGCGTCTGATAGCCACGATGTTCCTGGGTAGGAGTGGAAAGACGGCCGTATGGACAGCGGGGGTCTGCGGGGATATGCTGGTGATCGAGTTGTGTAGTAGCGGCGTGCGTTCCAGGTTGGAACGCACGCGTGAATCCGGAAGTTCGGGACCGGAAGTGGTCTCTAAAAGGTATGCATAATGTGGTCAATGTGTGTTTAAGATCTTTCAAATGCGATCGCAGCTGGGATTGCATTTGAAGCAGCGGTGACGCCGAGGAGTACAGCGGGCTGCCTAGTGCAGACAACGGGTCCCCAGGGCAGCTCCGCCCACTTTTAAAAGGGGGGGTGGCCGTAAGGTAGCCGGGCCTATCGGTGATTTTACCGGTAGCCCGCTGGGCCAGTCCGACACTGGCCACAGACACAGCAAGCAGTTCACAATAACAGTCCAGCAAACGGGTTAACAGCAGAGTGAGGATAAACCGTGCCAGACGTGGAACTACAGGTGACAGGTAACTTGATAGTAGCTCTATCAGCGAGATGTAGCGAAATAGCCAGCCAGATAGAGGTAAATTTGAGCCAACAGATTAGGCACAGGTGTAGCAAACAACTCACGATAGTAGTCAGCGTGCAGATGAACAGTGGAGAGTAGTTTCAGCTTGCAGATGAACAGCGGAGAGGAGTTTCAGCTGAGCCGACCAGGAATCAAAGATGACAGGTAACTTCGGCAGCAAGTATAGCCCAGCGAGCAGGTAACGGACAAACGGAAGGTCAAGGTGTACAGCCAGATCCCAATGCATCGTGAGTAACACGAAGAACAGGCAATGAGTCTATAATCATGTGAGGTTAAAATAGTGCTCCTGGACCAATGAGATTCGGGAGGAGGTCCAGATCAAGGTAGCAAGGAACACCTGTGTGAAAGTAATGTCTCTGAAGCAGAAGCAAGCACAATCATGGTTCTTAAAGGAAAAGTCACAGCGCCGGCACCTAGCTATGGAACCTGCGTGTGACACAAACCAATAACTTAAAATATAGTTTAATTTAGGACCATACATTGTCTTACTTGTGCCTTTTTACAAGTACATGTTCACTTTTGGCGGCATTCTCTCCTCTTCCTCGGCCACCCCTGGTGCGGAGACCTCGCATTGGGGGAGAACTTTCTACAGTCCAACCAATACTGCTGTGACTCTTCCACAGTGGCAGTAGGGTGTTCCTGGCGGCTAGTAATTGGTACTGTACATCAACCACTTCTAATGTGACTAAAGTGTCTTCCTCTGCTCTTCAGGAGATGACATCTGAGATTGATCCAGAAGACCAGCTTGATATGAGTATGTTCCTGTAGAAAAATTAAAATGGTAGGTATATTTAAAGTCACATGTATTTATTTTACACTGCTTCAAAAAATATTGTTATAACTCACCTACAGATCATTTAACATTCTCTATTATCATGACTAGTACATATACAGGACCAGCCTGTGAATGCTAGTGATGTATCGTTTTAAGCAATACACAGTTACCTTCTATTTTTGGGTTTTTTTAAATAAATTTTTAAAAATGCAAAATGTATTCTGGTGCTAGCACAAAATTGTTGCACGAGGGTGGGAGTGGTGTTAACTATTATACCTTTAGGTGAGCCTCTGTGTAGGACATTCAGCTATAATCCATAGAAAAATGTAATCATACCTTTCTCATATTTGCAACAGCATTTAAAAAAAACAAAACAAAATTTTTTTTTTCTCACAACAGGTGACACTCAACAGTTTGTTCTTTAGAGGCGATATCCCTAATTGAAGTTGGAGGAGTAGGAGATGTGCTTATTGTGGGCTTAGAGGCGATACTGAACTGTGTTAGCAGTGCCAATACTTGATTCATGTACACAGTCTACTTTGCAAATGTTAGAGTAAAATAAACCTAATACAAATTGGTGCTTGGCTGTTTCATTGTTAAACACTTGTAGTAGAAAAAACTCACCAGATGCGTGTTGGAAAGTAGGGGCATCAGTGTCCTGTACGATTACTCCTTCAACAATTTCTGGGGGTAAAATTTGTAAAAGCACCTTGTCACGAGCGCCCAGCCGGTCCCAGATACAGCAATCTGAACAGCTGGTCGTGACTGGTGTCACCTTAGTCACTTAGCAATGAATACACTTTTTCTGCTACCACAAAGGATTTGTTATGGTGTCCTTGCGTTCACCAGAACCACTTATTAATGTTTCACACTTAAATCACCTACACATGTAGCATGAGCCTCCCTGGGCTTCGTAAATTCACAAAGAATCACAGAGAACACGCTAGATTAAATTTATTTAATCTGAAAAATGCTTCTAAGGCTTAGCTAAAAAAATTAATAACAAGACATACAATATGTTGCACAAATATGTTTCAGAAATAAAATAGAAAATAAAATCAGAGTCACTACTTACTAGTTGAGACCTGGGGTGTGAGAGAACACAAATGAGAATTATGGGACATTTCAGTCTTAATAGACCCCCTCATGAAAATGCACACGTTATTGTCTAAGGCAGAAGATTTTAAACCCTTCTTACAGGCTCTTCACCCCCACCTTAGGAATTATATTTTCAATTAAGTCAGATTGATTCCCAAAATGACACAGAGTGTCACTCACCGGACTATGAGTGCCTCTAGTTTTAGACATGGGTCTCTCTCTCTCTTGCCGGCGCCTATCTTGCGCCCTGGCTGTCCGTTAACTTGACCAAAGGATTGCGCATGTGCAAGACCCACGGACGGTTAAAACCTTGTTCCTGGTCTCATTGGATAATTAATCACCTCTCACTATTTAAGGCACATGTTGCCCTATTACCTTTGCCTGTTCTTGGTCCTCATTCCATTGAGACACTGAGGAGTTTCCTGTTCCTGCTTGTGCTATCTGTTTGCTGTGGACAAGTTCTTCTCTCCACATCAGTGGTAATACCTGCCAGCCGCAGACCGCTCCATGCTACCTTGTATCGTATCTGCACCTGGACAAGTTCTTCTCTCCACATCAGTGGTAATACCTGCCAGCCGCAGACCGCTCCATGCTACCTTGTATCGTATCTGCACCTGGACAAGTCTTCTCTCCACATCAGTGGTAATACCTGCCAGCCGCAGACCGTTCCATGCTACCTTGTATCTTACCTGCGCCTGGACAAGTCTTCTCTCCACATCAGTGGTAATATCTGCCAGCCGTAGACTGCTCCATGCTACATTGTATCTTACCTGCACCTGGACAAGTCTTCTCTCCACATCAGTGGTAATACCTGCCAGCCGCAGAACGCTTCAGGCTACCTTGTACTCTACCTATCTCTGGACAAGTCTTTACTTCATGCCAGCGGTAACATCTGTCAGGAGCAGCTTACTCTACTACTTTGCATGTTACCTATTTTTGGGACTAAAGTCTATAGTTTCTCGGGAGTATAGCTGCAAGTCGCTGAATCTCCTATTACATTGCTGATTGACTGTTTGCATAGACTTTCTCCAGTTGTCAAGTATTTGCCTGCTGTATGCTACCTGCGTGCTAAGCACTTTGGAACTCTCTTCTCCTTTTATCACTACTCATTATTCTGCCATGCTACCATTGTTTCCACTGCTCAGAGACTATGCATATATATCATTGACATTCCTTCTTCCATCCAGTTTGTATAGTTCCGTATATTCACCACACTCCCCAGAGGGCCACGACCTGCACAGTGGCAGCCGCTAAAACCATACTCCCTTGCGGGAGTTCCTGGAGGAGACCAGCCACTGTGATAGACTCCGCGCCTCTGGTGAGTAAAGCTACACCTGGTGAATTCTGGGTAAAACTCCTAGTGCCCGTGACACAGAGCTTTCAAAGTAAATTATCTATCACTAAGATATATGTTTGGGCACCTCAGATAATCTCTCACATCTGTTCTGCTTGAGTGGCTAGATGGTTTACAACTTTGGGGCTTCAAACTCTTCCAAGATCCTTATCTATCTCGGGCCTGGCTAGTTTCAAAAGACTTGCATAAGTTCAAACTCATGTCATCTAGCAAAGCACACACTGAGATTACATTACAAGGTTACATACAATATACATTGTCATAAATCAATTCAACAGAAAATAACAATCATTATACTACATAATCGTCACACTCCTCCTCATATGTGGTGAAATCAACAAGAATTGGTGGCCCACCCCCTGTGGCTCTTGCAGCCCTCCTCTAATCAGGCAGTTTTTCTTTAAGATGCCTCTTTTTGTCAGAGAAGCGCTTTCTACAGTGAGGCACTGACCTCTGTAAAGGACCCGCGGCATTCACTGCCTGACATATTTGGCTCCATAATTGGTGATGCCGCCTTGGCAGAGTACGGGCGGCTAGGTTGCCTAAAATAACTTCATAGTAGGGCACAATATCATGAACTAACACACAATTTTCATCATGTGAAAATCAGATATTCATGCCTGCCTGAGTCTTCCCCCCTCCCCTGTCTCCTCTAAGCCTTGCTGAGCATCCTATTTCCCCTCCAGCTCCATCTCCCTCTCCTCAGCCTCTGCCCCCTTCCTAGCTCTCTCCATAGCCCCAGGTACTAAACAGGAAACAATGAACACTAAAGCAGAGACAAACACAAATGACTAACTGTACTAACTGTTCAGCCACTCACACCACACTCACACACAAGAAATATAGACAAAGGACTAGACAATTACCAAAAAAACACAAGACAGAAATGAACACAGAAAATAAACCAATAGCACAGAAAAAAAACAGAACTACTTACACTCTAAGCAGATAAATTTCAAGAAAAAGCCACCAAAATACCTCACTCACTAAACACCAAACTCCTAGCTCCTCTCTCTTTGCTCCTCAAAACCCTATCAAATGTTGGTTTTACCTTCTGATGTTACTAAACGTTCAGCGGTGTTAATGTGGATATTAAGGCACAACGCTATTGTAACTTAAACAGGTTGCTGTTTATTTAAAGATGATAACAACAGATGAATGCAGTTACTCACAGTTGCTTGTAGTACAGCAGTATTCAGCAGTAACAACAGTTGCAGCAATCAGGCAATACAGATATACAGTACACACTTGTATATATGCTGGTGGTGATACACTTTTATCCTAATATACTGATGCAGGTTTGTAATACACTCTTATATACACATATAGATGTGCAGTTGCAGGCAGGACTCTCTGTATAGTGCACAGCCGTGCAGGAACTTATTAGTGTTGGCACAGACTCTCCTATTTATAGTAAGGGGAGCCTCCAGTCACCATATGAGGGGTTTTAGGGCTTTATATTACATGTGGCATGCAACTTCTATAGCTGCAACTTATCCATTCAGTGTCTGTAAAGTAAGTGCGATGCGAAAAGCCAAACTTCCAGTTTCAGAGGTCTGGGCATGCAAAGTAGCTCAAATCAGACATTGGAGTCCTGTCCCACTTCCTGTTTTCTCTTAGACCCACGGCGGAACACCGGTAACAATGGAAACTAATAGGAGACGGAGCAAAAGCACTCCTACACACTAACATCAAAGTGAAAGAGGAAGTGCACTGGTTTATATAGTGCTTGTGATGTCAAATCTCTTGACAGAGAAAATAGGCAATTGTAAAACGCCAGGAAAGAGGTGACTATTTAAATATCCCGCCAGTAGACGAAACCGCCAGGTTTTAAAGCAGAACTGCAGGCAGGTTGGAGGCTTACATACCACCATACATCAACAGTTGTTGTCACAGACTATGCAGATTTTAGCGAAACACGCGTCTGCATCTTTATCTTATACTATTGGGCAGCCATTATACCATGGAATATATTGCTCCAATAAATCCACATTTAGTTTGGAGTCAATATCTAGATAGTAAGCAATACACTTCCCATATCTCTGGACATGGTTATGGTGTCAATGAAAATACCTTATATTACTTAGAAACAGTCGAAGGGAATTAACATTTTCTTTGTGTGTGTTTGCTACAGAGGAGAGGACTTATTATAAACTGCTTTAATATGCAGTGTTGCTAAACCTATAGATATTTATATATAGCCAAAGGCACAATGGCAGCTAATATAGCTCTCTCTAGCTTGTTTTATTGGCTTTATGTGAGCCTTTAGTTTTGTGGTATTCTAAGAGCAAGACCTTAAGTTAGTATAGAAGATTGTTCGTGAAAAACAGCAGTTTTAATTTCACTATTATCTATACATCTACACTTGGGTTTTATATTTCGCTCATTTTATTTTAATATGATCCCTAAGTTAAAATATACCCGGAGTTTATAGTGCATCTTATTAGCAAACGTCTTTTTCTTTCCATTTGAACTATCTACCATAATCAGAACTGGTTGCCTGGAATACTTATTGGACAGTTCACCAGAATCAAAAGAAATTGTAACACCCTAGATGACTATATCGAACAAGGAGCTAAAATGCGAGAGAAATTTATTGGGAAACTAAACGACCCATTAGTAGTACAAGAAGCTTTTGAAAAAGCAAAACAGATATACAGGCAAGAACTACTTACTTATAGAACAAAGAATAAGATCAAACGATCAGAATTCCCTTATTTCATCACAGGTTTTTCACATCAGCAGGATGGATGCGCAAGTCCATAAATAAACATTTGCACATCCTAATGAAGGTTAGTGTACTAAAATAATTACTTTCAACTAAACCTAAAATAGTATATAGAAAGGCTCTGAACCTCCAGTTGAGATTGACAAGGAATCATATACCACTATCAAATCAGCATAACACCTGGCTAGGTAAAAACTCGATTGAAAAGAAGATTTATTATCACTGTAACAAATGTGCCAACTGTATAATGCTAGGGTATATGAGTACAAAACCAACACACAATTTCGGTTCTCAATATTCCACTGAATAATTGAAGTTAAATACATTCCTGACACGTGATAGCCAGAATGTAATTTATCTTTTCAAATGTCCATTCAAAATGCAATATATTGGACAAACGACAAGGAAACTTAAAATAGGTGAGCACATATGAAATAATAGTGTATCAAAACACATTGTAGAAAAGAATGAGTGTAAGCCTGAAGGATTGAAATACCCAGCTATTAGATCAGTTACTAAGAACTGGAGGTGAGAAGGTTTTATGAGTAAAATCAATAGGGAAGAATCCAGATGGATTTATAAAATGAAAACCCTATACCCCAAAGGACTTAAAATAGATTCCGACAAAAAGCTATCATTAGGTAAATAACTGAATAAACTCTATAAGGCCCTATAGATTAGGGACCTTTGCTAGTGAGTATGTGTAAATGCTTAAAAGACTTATCTTGTACACAAAGTACAACCATTAATACAGAGAGGTATGGGGCTAGCTAATACCTTGTTAGATATTAAATAGATCTGCCCTTCTAGATAAGCGACATTGCTTTACAATGTTTATGGACCAACATTGTAGATCGAATGATTAAGTATATACGTCTAAATAGAATATTTATACTTTACTGTGATACACTAATTAGTTGCAATGAGTTATAAAGTAGTTTGGATTAATGCATGTCAGAATAAATCTGACACAATCAATTTTTTTGGGCCCGGTGAGATTTTGGTAAGAATACTTCAGCAATACATTATATCAATTTATATCTTAGCATATAGTCAATTGGACCTTACAGTTTTAGTAGTCATGGTAAGACTGGTAGACATGGTAGACTTTGATAAAGTCTGGGTTAAACAGGCGAAATGCATCAGCTTTCTACAATGGGATCGCTGTTTCAGTTATCTGCTATTTTACTAATTTTTTATTTATACTGGTAGTTTTTTCCCTCCAGGATGTATGTGCCCTAATTGATCTAATTAGAACTTGCTACCAATGCTGAAATCAATCTCTACAGTTTTTTGCATGTGAAGACCTTCTCACCTTTGCTATTACTAATGTCACTAGTGGCGAGGAAACATACCGCTGTGCTTCTGAGTAATGTTCTCCAACAGTTGTGTACAGAGCACCTGGACGGAGTCATAAGCAGGGAGCTGCAGCTTTGGAACCGCTGAGACAATTAAGTGAGTTATATAATTTATTTCTGAAAGAGTTAACTTGGTTTGTTCAGAAAAAAATTGTTCAGGGTTCAGGCCTACAGCTTTGCAAGTCCAAATAGGCTTTAGATGTTTTAACAAGTTTGAAGTACATGCAAGAACTATGATTTGTAACAGTTATGTCCAGTTTCCCAGGACATGTATATCTTTGTAATATTTGCTGATGCTGCATTCTGCGATTCACGCTTACGCAATGCTAAAATGTCTACGTGACTGAAACATTATAAATATATGATGATTTGTCTTGATAAACTCAAAGCATATACTACACTCCACCTGTGCGTGTAATTAATGTTTCTCCGGCCATTATGATATATCTTATCTGATCACTGACTACTTAAGAAATATCGCTATCGTTTCCTATGCAAGTCCTGTGCCCAGAACCGGATTTAGACCTCATGGGGCCCTAGGCAACATACTGGTTTGGGGCCCCCCTACCTAATACAATCCATAGCACTATATTTTTGTAGCATACCATATACCCCTATAGTTGAGTAGAAGGGAAGCTATGTGCCGCAAAAGGAGGGGTGGCCATACCTAACATGTGAAAAGAGCTAGGCCACCCTCCTACAGAAAAAGGCAACACTAAATAATTACAAAGCAGTCTTGTTTTTTAAGTAGTTGGGTCAAAACAACCTAATAAGTATTTAAATCAGGACAGAAATACTTATTAAGTTATTTGCAAAAATAATATGCATAAATCCAATCATGTGCCACTTGTAACTTTTGTCCCTCCATCATAACACTATGCCCCTTCATTGCCACCTTTGCCCCTTCATAATATCACCTCTGTGCTCCTTCACATCACCATGGTGCCCCTTCACATCACCATGGTGCCCCTTCTTAATTATGTTTGAAACAACTTGTTTACCCTTTATCATAGTGTGACATTGTGCCTCCGTTAGTTTGCATACCTTTCTATTGCTTTCTTCTCTTCTGTTTTCTTCTTTCTGTTTTCTCATCTTCTGTTCTGTTTTGTCTTCTTTCTTGCCCCGTCACATGCGCTGCTCCTCACCGCTCCACAATGAGTCTTCTCTGAATATGATGTCGGGCATGCGGACATCACACGGCGTGACTCACCCCAACATCCAGTGGAACGCAACGGAGCAGGGAGGAGGGGAGAAGGCTTTTGGGGACCACTGTAATCATGTGATTTTATTTTATTTTTTTCCATCAGACACAATGTTTTTTTATTGGCTGGCATACCCCACCACCTGCTTTGCTGCCGGGCCCCCTGGGGACCGCTGGGCCCTAGGCAAGTGCCTAGGTTGCCTAGTGGTAAATCCGGCCCTGCCTGTGCCAGTGATGTTTGCTCAGGATCTGGACGTGGAATACCATCAATATACCAGCATTACTTTGATTGCTATATATCTTTCAATTTATGGGCCAATACGATACATTAACTTTTAGTACAACTATGTGTACTAAAAGTCACACACCAGGCTCTCAGGTCCTATTACTTACCCGTTCGCTGTCTTTCTAAGCTGTTGCTGTGGTCCACAGGCTCTGCTTGTCCCAGATATCGCAGGAGTATGTTGCTCAGTCTTTCTCCACTCCAGAGATCCCTCCAAAACCAATACATGGGCGCTGCCATCTTGGATCTAGTCACCTGATCCATTTCAGGCAGTCAGAGAGTCGCTTCAGCCTAGTTGACCGCAGTCTTCAATCAGCTAACAGTTAGTAAAAATGGACTTCCTGGAGCCCTTACCTGTTGCCAGTGCAATGTTGAAAATTCAGACGCCAACCTGGTTCCCAGCAGTCTGCAGTCTTTTCTGTTGTTCCTTCTCTGAAAGTGCAGTCTGAAACTTGGTCTCAATGCAGTCCTGCATTCCTCAGGACTGGATTGCAATCACTAATTAAAGGAGAGTATTTAGACAGTAGGTAAAGACTTGCACGATCTCTCCTTGAGAAAGTCCTACTGTGAGGATGAAATGCATTGGAGGATAATATTCACCGCTTCTTTTTATATCACATTTTTCTACTGATGATTGGAGAAATGGGTCTGTGAGGATCCTCATTAGCAGAAGGACACTAGAGAAACTTACGCATTAGCTGTGGCCATTGCAGGACTTGGCAATACATTCGGCAGCACTGGAGAGGAGGCGTGTCTGTTGGCAGGATACTCTACACAACAAGGCTAATAAACACTTATCTATGAACACAAGCAAAGACAGAGCTTGTTTTACAGTATCTGGAACTGTCAAACATCAATGGTAAGAGGCATTTTACTTGGACATATCATTGTAATGTGTTCGATGTGACTTTTTACAAAGAATACACATGAGACCATGGAAATACACCTAAGTTATGATAGGCACAGAATCAATACAGGCACTTAATTTGTGATTCACCACATTGAAGAGTAAGGAGTTAATCTTAGTCTAGCTATCATTTACAGAGCGTCATAACGTTTCTATACAGACAGGAGACAGGTCTGCATCCCCTCTTACAAAATAGAGCAGATCGATTCCAGATCTATACAGGTAACACCTATTTGACTACAAGCATACTGCCAGCATATACAATTATATTGAAATATTTGTATGTAATCAATAGGATCTCTTCTCCCAGTTTTTAGATTGCTTGTGTGGTGGAGAAGTTTTACACTAAGGGAGACTTCCACATGTTAGAACAGGAGAATCACATATGATTATCATAGCAGAACTTAAGAACAAAACAAGAGACTTACAGTTGCTCAGCAACATATGTTTTAAATGTTAAGGAATAAAATCAGTTTACTTTTAATGGATATATGTGTAAGTTTTGAATACTCTATTGAGAGGCCCCTAACATAAGATTAGTCATTTTAATTTTAAATATTCACAGTGTTGTGCGCTGGGACGATTTTATTATCATTTATTAAGTTTTAGACAATAGAGGGTTGCTCTAGATCCCAAGCAGCACACACGATTCCCTTTTTGGAGAGTACACTTGTAATACTTGTAGGTTATATTGGATCTTTTTAACTTGGTCCTTCAGGGCAAAAAGTTTGATGATGCTACCACCAGAGCAAACATAGTAGTTATCCGTAAGGAGGGCCTGTGCACAAGCTATAGGCCTATCTCCCTCTTAAATGTAGATCTCAACCTATTTGCCAAAATATTGACTAACAGGCTTGCCCAAGCCATTCCCTTTCTGGTCCACCTGGATCAAGTGGGCTTCATTCCCAACCGCCAGGCTGCGGACAATACCAGGAAGACCATCAATTTAATGTGCGTTGCCAATAAGAACCAAACTCCAGCTCGGGTGATGGCCCAGGACGCAGAAAAAGTTATGACCGAGTTTTATGGCCCCTTTGTGCTCAGCTCTGTTGGCATCTGTGGCCCCTTTCTAAAGGGTATAGCATCTTGCCTTTTAATCCCACAGCTGCCGTGCTGTCTAGCAGCTGTGCTTCCTACCCATTCCAGATCTCTATTGGCACACAGCAGGGCTGTCCCCTGTCACCCCTGCTCTTTGACTTGATGATGGAGCCACTTGCAGCCAGAATATACAACAATCCAAATATTAATAGCGCATCCACAAGTCCACAGACCTTCAAAATCTCACTATATGCAGACAATGTCCTGCTCACCCTCATAAACCCCCACGTCTCGATCCCATCCTTAATGCTGACATCAGATGCTACATCTCTTACAATTTCAATTGGTTCAGTAGCCTGAATAAAACAGAAAGAATGCTCCAGTGTGCTAGAGTAATGTAGCATGTCCCACTTCTCGCTATCTAATGGCTTAATCTGTAGGTCTAGATGGCTTGTTGATATTCCTCTAGCCACTAATGCTCATAAAGGGTGGAATTCCACCTTGTTACTACCTCTTGCTTCCGTTTGTTGAAGGGCAGATGATATTTGTTTTGCAGCTGCTGCATTGTTCTACATGCGGTAGCTGATTGTTGAAAATGCCCAGAACCTTTACGAGCCACAGACAACATCTCCTGCACCGACCTCTCATTTTTAAAGAAATTCTGCACCACCAAGTTTATTGCATGTACAAAGTAATCCCGAGGAGATTCTTAGTGAGGTGAGCCATTTTGCTATGAAATTCCTGAGTTTTTCCAACATATTGACACTGTATATTTATTTGTGAAAGAGTTGCCCGCTTGTGTATGAGCTGGCATTTTCTGCTATCACTGTTATGCTGAAAGGCTGAGGAGGAAGATGATGAAACAACTAGCGTTGATGCTTTTGACAGTGGTACACCTACCCAGTGGACTGTCACGGCCATGAAGTCTTTTGTTTGACCAGTACCACTTGTCCACATATCTGTAATTAAGTTGATAGTCGGTACAATGTTTTTTTCTAGCAGTGGTAGTCAAAATTCTGAAACAAATTACACCAACACTGACTATATCTACATAAAAATGGCGAACACCATGAGTGTGATATTAAAAAAATATAGATTTATCAACAAATACACACAGAAAATTTCTGACCTGGCCTGCACTCGAATTCTATGAATTGCGACCAAAGAAAATGCCTAATAGCCGATGCTGGGCTGCTTTCAACTATTCACAATTTTCCGCCTTTTGAAAAACTACTTGAAAGAACTTGCTGCAAATGACATAGCAGGGAGGAGCTGACTTGAGGATCAACATCACTACCTATACTTATTGTGGTATCAAAAAGGCTCCAGATGCCTTGACAAATTTTGTCTTAGTTGGGGAAAAAATATTTCCAAACACAAGAGGTGCTTTTTTTGGTCTTATGCCCAGGTGTGACAATGCGCTTTAAATGGGCATAAGAAGACACCACTGGTGGATGCCTTACTTCAACATAATCATCATCATCCTCATTATCTTGCTCAAGTACAACACATTAATTTGCAGATCCACAATTATCCCCATCATCCTCTTGCACATTTGCAAGTACCAAAGTAGCATCCTCAATTTCTATGTCTAAATCCTCATTATGACTACTCATCCTCACATCTCCAAAGGGTTGAGAAATTTGGGAATGAGGCTGCTCTATCATTATTTTGTCAGAATCTGAAATGTCAGACTCACTTAGCAAACTCATGGATATCTTTAGACTCTCATCAAGATTCTGTGAGATCTCTCAAGTTGTTCTTCAGACTTAGTGTTCTTTCCAAGCACAGATGTGGTTGTTTTGGAGGTGACAGACCTACACTCTGAGTGAGAAGGTGGTGCATGGGAAGTTAAGGAATAGGCATGACCGGGTTGGACACTCTCTTTTGCAATGGGAATTCTAGTAGGTGTACCAGCAGTAGCAGGACCCCTACTAGCAAAACTGATCATGGTCTGAGCCTTTTCTTGTTAATATGGGTGGTCTATGGAATGTTAGAAATTTTAATGGACAAATTACTACATTCAGAAACTTACCCTTAATTGTTATATCAAGAGCTGATATTTCCTTTGCAATTGACAAAAAGTGTTTGAATTTTGAGCACGCATTCTTACACATTGTTCCCGTCTTACCTTTATTACTAGTAGAGGTCGAAAGAGTACTATTACTGGATGCTCCTGATCGGTAGACTGATCCACGGTTGATGTTGTGAACATAGGGAACTTACAGTTATTTATAAGGGATGAATCATAACTACAGTGTAAATATGTTAAATCAATTGAATCCATTAATAAGTTTGCTACTATGAGGACAGAAAGTCTGATGTAAATGTATTGGTTGGCTTTGCACATTCCAGTGTGAGAAGATAGGAGTGTCACCTATGGCAGATTCAAAGGGCTCTTGCTGTGAGATATATCCTGACACAAGTTAGTTATTGGACTCCTGAATAGACTTTGTGGGACCGGTCAGAACTGAACATCCTTGCAGCCCGAGGCAGCATTTTAAAGGCCTATACAGGTATATAGAAATATGAGCTTCAAAGGAAAATGTCTTCATAGTTCATATTTGGGAAATACGGGTGCCTCTCCATACTGAGGAACAGAAATCACACCAGGGCTGTGAATGACAGGTACGGGTGGTATCCGGGAACAGCTAAAATCACTTATCTATTGTCAAAATTTCATCATGTTTGGTATCAAAAGATGGACAGAGTCATAAAGGATTTATAATGATAAAACTGGATCGATGTGATGCTCTGCAGAAAAGTTTGATCACATAGTATAATTGGTTAGTAAATCAGGCAACATGCAAATGGTGATTGAAAAAAGTGTACCAGTCCACAACCCCTGGGGGTAGAAAGAGGTGTGGAAGAGTCTTTAAAAGGCTGAGACCAGGTATAGCAAATTGTCAAACTTTCTGGAAATCAATTCACATTGATAAGCTGTCCATCTTCCAAGCCAATTTCCCTTGGCCAGAAAAGGCAATTCATTTAAGTGACATTCTGAATGTAACCCCTTTTATTTTAAACTGTTTTGCATGTGTATGATATCTCAATCTATTAATTATTTTTTATATCTGTATGCTGCTTACATTTGTATATTAAATCTATAATTTAATATGTTGCGTCCTTGATACTCTAACGAATACATTAGCCTGTTAGGAAGAAATAGCTCGGCCAAGTTAACCCTTTGAATGCCAGTGTGTGATTTGTTGATATATTTTATTAACAAACTGTGTGTGCTTGCATTTACATTTGTGTAACAGTCTGCAGGTGTGAAGATTTTACTCTTTGCTTGCTGGTGTGGGTCTTGCTGTGAGCAGCTAGAAGCCTTGTATGCCAGTGTGGGACAGTATATCGAGGTCCTATTGCCCGTATTCAATAGGTGGTGGCAAACCTGAAGTGTGTGAGGTGTGAGCGCTGTTTTGGGCGATTCATTAGGTCTATAACCTGTGCTATAGGTAAAGAGAGACTGTGGGCTGGAATCATATGACATCATACAGCAAATCACCAAAAAGTCACGACATCTGGGAGCGTGTTCGTGACAGTTGAGAAGAGGAGAAATGGTACTTGTGGCTCCCACCAGACACGACCAATGAGATAGGGAAAGGAGGGAATGTTACCTTACAAATCTTGTGATACTGCTGAACAATATAACTCAAAAATAAACAATTTGTTCTTGAAAAAATATTTTTTATATTTTTGGGAGTCAAAGAACATCTTGGTTTTTACTAAAAAGTCACCGATACTGCCCCTCACAAAATTGCTTTCAGATTGAAACACTTGGAAGTTTAAAAGCAACAAATATATATGTTATTTCTCGGGTCTGCAACACAGAGTCAAAGCACACCCCGTTTTTTTGGCAGCTTACTAAAGATGTCAGTGATCCTTCCACTCATACATTTGCATTTAGAGTCAAACACCTGGGTTGTAAATGTATTATGCCACGGATTTTGCAAGTCGCCGATATTCGGCGACTTTGTAGGGCAAATGTAAAACGGCAATGTCTTTAAACCAAAAACACAAAGATGTTTAACAACCAAAGCAACATCCAAAACCAAAACACAGGGGTCAGTGCACATCTATATTAAATATTTACCTGCAGAAGCAGAAAAAAATTAAGCCAAATTAAATATTGTGTCTTTGCATCTTTGTTGAGAAGTAAAATATTCCTTCCCTGCTATAACCAGCAACGACACATCCCACATCTCTAAGATAGTGTCCTAATGGGATCTGATACAAACTAAAAAGGCTGGTTCTGTAGTAGTGTCATCTCTGTGGCATCATTGACTCTGTCCCTGTGCATGACTCCTCCAATGTGTGCAGAGAAAGCTTGTGAGTCACTGTCTCCCTGTCTATTTAGCATCTCCCTCCTAACCAGTTGTGGCACTACTGTGCGCAGGGGATACAGCAGCTATGGGGCCTGGAGGAGTAGCGAACCCAGCAATATCAGGTCATCATTCTGAGGCTCTTAAAGGGCCCCAGATGGGTTTTCTCTGCACATGTGCTAGACTATGCATGCTCAGAAGAGGCCACTGCTCTGCTCTTCTAAGAGCAGCCCAAGAGGCTGTGGCTGCATCATCAAACCTTGCCCAAATTGGCTTTTGGGTATGGCAATGCTGTGTTCTTAAGACCTAAGACAGCAACCTGATGCAGAGGAATGAGAGAAAACATGATGGGCATGTCTTATTAAATATAAACCATTCAAGTTCTTAATGTATATTATTTAGCTCAGACACTCTTCAATAACTGGTATATATTAAACTGCACAGGTATAGAAGGATGAGGGGGGAAGGGTTATCAGAACGTTTGCACTAGTCCACAAGGCCGTGCCCTATGCCCCAATAGGACAACACACCCATGGTAGTGGAAACCAAGCCTTGACCTATATTTTTCCTGGAACACCTTTTGAACAATCTTTACCATATCTATGTTTGGGTCAGGTTGGACTGTTCTTAGGAAACATTCCAAAACTGTACCAAATATCAACAGGAATAGGGGTCAACCCTGCCTTGTGCCATTAATTATAGGCAAAGAGGGTAACAGAAAACAATCTTACCCATGTAATGTGCTAGGAATATAATGCTTTTACCCACAATAGCAAATGGTGCACAAGACACAACACTTTAGCGGAGGTCAACATAAAATGCTAATGTAACAGTGAAATGCTTTTTCCGCATACATGGACAGGAGAAGTAGGGGATGTTAATTCAGAAGCTATGTGTATTCCACCTGACCTGTGTGAAAATATCTTAAACCTATTAATATAGAATATTTTTTGCATATAATGTTTGTGCCTAAACTAAGAAATGATATTGGTAATATTTAGGGCACAAGACTGAAGTGAACTTAATCAAGTGTATATTTAGTGCTACAACATTAACTGCAATAATGATCATGAACACAAGATGGTGCATCAAGCAAATGCAAAGTGTCATTTAATACACGAGTAGTGTTGCTTCCAACTGCACATACTATACTGTATATACTGTACTGTATATAATGCAGTGCTTGCATATATTGCACTCTAATGATTCAGTATATTACATGATATGAAACAGTGATATTACACAGTCAGAAGTTTGTGTGATTACATAAAGCTACATAGCGTTACTACAATGTATCACTGTGGCCAGTTGAAATTGTACCTTGTACAGTAAATGCAATATTTTATGGGAGGGGGTCTTTGTAAGGTGAGTATGAAATGGAAATATTTTTTAAAATTATATACTACATAGAGTGTGTTTTAGAAAAACGTGAAGCAACAACTTCAGAGTATGACACAAACATTTACATGTAAAAAAACATGTGTCATGCTTTTTTAAGTGCAATTGCTACATTTTAATTGAGCAAAGAAAAATGTTAATTTTCATTATGATGGTAATTTAGCCTAAAAAAATAATGCAGTAATACGTACTTTAAAACAATGCACAGGTCTATGATGAAGAGAAAGTGCAAGTCCATTAAACTTGTCACGAAAGCCAGATAATGGGAATGGTCCTGACCTCTGCTCGAGTGTCAGTCTACCCACAGAGAGGTGCGGAGGCAAACAGAGGAGAGGTACTTACAAGGAATTCCCACAAGGGAATATGGTCTTAGCTGCTCTCAAGGGGGCGCAGAGTAGATAATGTGCGGAAACACCAAGCCACTGTAAGGCAGAGGGGAAGTAGTAGTGAGGAAATGAACTTCAGAGAGCTGGAGCTCTGAGATCCACAAAGGTGTACCACTCTGGAACTGGACCGGTGATGAGTGATGCTCTGCAGTGAAGCCACAGATCTAGACTGTGAGGTAGGCTGAACCAATAAGGCGGTGAAGCGATGAGCTGGAGTGAGCAATAGCACTGAGATCCACACAGGCATATAACTCTGGAACTGGACCGATGATGAGCGATGCTCTGCAGTGAAGCAACAGTTAACGCTGGGAAGCTGAGAGCTGCACTGGTGTAGGCGGAGAAGCGGTGACCTGCACAGCTATAGCTGAAAGCGATGAGCTGCACAGATAGCGCTGAGAAAGCTGCACTAGTCATGATGTCAGGAACAACAGGAGTTGCTGAACAAGACTGGATGATCTGACACCCATTAAATAATGGAGGGCCCTTATAAAAGGAACTGGCTGCAGATGATCCAGTCACCGGTGAGCAGAGGTTTGAAGGTTCCCGGGGTAGCGCCTGTGCAGTAAACTAGGCAAGATTGTGCCTGATGAGAGAAGAACGCCATGCTGAACAGCAGATAGCAGTAACCAAGGGAAACCAAGGAACACAATAAAGCACATGGAACAGAACTGGTGCGATGCGTGATAAAACTCCACCCATAGTTACAAAAGGGAAAGTACAGTAATATTCATAAAATACCCAAGAGCAAACTCCAGGTGAAAGATGAATTGTAAAATTGTTTCAGAAACAGCAGAGGGAGAAGTCCTAGACAAGAAATGTTCAATGACCTGTGGAAGTCAAATAATTGGATGAAGTAAACCAAATTAATTAATATTGCTTTACCGTGCAATTGCGATTGGTACACCACGTGTTGTGATGCAATTGCACAGATTCATAACACACACATTTACATTTGCACTTACACTTGTAAATAATACACATTTATTAAGTATCCAATCCACATTTGTTTATCAGTACAATGTATTTTACATTCTTTTTCATTTAAATTATAATGAGAGGATAAAGCTAAATAATGTTTCTGACATCTGAATTACATCGAGTTTGGTATCAATCTGCTCATAATTTTATGAGAAAGTTTCCAGTGTTACTTGTATAGCATCCGCACCTTGCTTGTTTATAACTAGCATTCGCAAGGTGCGACCGCTAATTATTAACAATATCACTACTTCATACACCAAATAAACAGTACACAGGGGTCATAATAACCAGTTTGTGCAAGTCTAGAGGCGGGAGTCTGAGGAAAGGATACCTGGCAGTTTCAAGAACAATGACCAGAGGAATCCACACATGCCACATCGAGTACCTGAGAGTGCAAGAACCTTTCACCTATGAATGCAGACCTTACAACTGTAACTGTATATCTTTGTTATGTAACTACTTAAACAACTGTATAGTGCAGTGGTTTCCAAACTGTGCATCTAGGCTCCCTGGGGTGCCTTGGAGATCTCACAGGGGTGCCTCGGCCAGGGCCAGTGGTAAACAAGGTGGGGGACTACTTTGCGATTATTTTGGCTTGGGGGTGCCGTGAAAAAATTTTGGAGACCCTAAGGGTGCCTTGAACTGAAAAAATTTGGAATCCACTGGTGTAGTGTATAAAATTTTGAGCTCTGGTTTTTGGACCCCAGAGCATTCTCATAGACGCTTGTGTCAGTGCTGGCAGGGGCATGCTTATGCTTACGAAACTTTGCTTTTTAATATAGTTTGCGAATAAAACCTATGTGCGTTGGAACCACAGCGATCGCAACGGGCAATATTTATTGGTAGCGAAAATAGGAAGATATCAGCTGGGGGCTTTGAGCAGGACATTACTCTACTCCAGGACTCTCGGTTTCTCAACAAAGGGTGGACATGTCACAGAAGGTAAGAACTCTTATCGTTCTATACTTTTAAATGTATCTTTTGTGTTGATAAACCAAATTCCTGCTTTGAGAGTCTGTCAGAGGAGCTGAAGGGAATCTAGTTACTAAGGTAATATAGTGTTACATAAGTACTGTTTTGCGATTGCTATGCACAGCGTTTGTTTATTTTAAAAGTGCATATTACATTTCTATACTGCCACAGATTTATACATAGAGATATATAAGAAATTCTGTTTTGTTTTGTTATAATATAGTAAAGAAATTTGTTAAACATAGCTAGAAAGAAAAGGTTGCCAGCAATAGGAAATATTACTAACAAAATATGGTTATGAATGTGTGTGCGTGGAGTAAAACAAAGATATTATTTTGTATAGGCATGCTACACGAACAGTTAATAATACTGCCTCGTGTTTCGCGTTTGTATTGGTACGCTACACAGGCGATTAATAGTAGCCTCTGGCCTAGCGATTAGTTTGGATACCTCGCAGGAACAAGTTTCCAAGCGGGTAGGTTAGATACCTCATGGGAGGCTGGATACCTCGCATAGAGAAAAAATATTTTCTAAGCGGGAAGGGATACCTCGACAGAAAAAAAAGTTTCCCGGTCGGGAAGTGGTTCCTCATTAGGAGAAAGCGTTCCTAGTGGAAAGAGTGAGGAAACATCACTTTGGTAACGTTAATGCCCCCTCAGATGTGCAAATTTTGTGAGACCTGTATTGGTTAATAATTTACATTTTTAACCTACCCAAGAGTCTGAAGGACCACAGATCATGGGAGCCAGGCAGGCACGATATGGGGCAACAGTAGAGCATAAGTATACGGTAGGACCTGAGGGGTCTGCAATATACATTATGAGCAAGAACTATGGTCTTAGAACAACTGTGTATTGTGAGAAGTGGACAAAAATAACTGCAGCATGTGAGAAAATTTCCTACTGTTGGCAGTTTTGATCCTGATGTTTTAAATACAGTTAAAGATCAGATTTGTATGCTAAGCTCAAGAAAATTAAGGCTTAAACATCTCACGTGTTTAAATTTGTGGCAGAGTGATGGCAAAGTTTGGTGCAAGGAATTAGCGCAGGTGAATAAAGACAATTGTTTAAAATCTGAACAAGCGGATAGTAACCAAAATGTAGCCAGGGAAGATAGTGAGCCTTGTAAACTATACCCTGTTTTAGAAAGAAACAAATGTTCTAGTGATAATGGGGGTAGTGAAATTGTTGAATTGTACCCAGTTAGAACAATAGTTGTTCCTAATGGGAAAGCAGATAAGGATAGGGTGGTCCCAGTCAGGAATGTAGCCATGCATTGTCCCTGGAGTAGATCTGAACTGCATTCTATTATCACAGATTTCCCTGATCCTCGAGAAGATTTAGCTAAATGTCAAAAAAAATTAAGAATCTGGGGAATGCACAGAAACCAACAAATAAAGATTGGCACATAGTTTGAGGGTTTGTCTCCCTCCTAATACTAATATTCCGAACTGCATAAAAAATTGTCAACTTGAGGAGGATGAAACTTTGTCTGATGAATGCAATCAGACAAATATAAACAATACATATGTCCAACTCAGTGTATATTTTCCAATAGTAATTAATTGGCATAAAATATTTACCATGAAACAAAAGGATAGTGAAAGTGCAGCAGAATACTTCACACGGGCAATGTTAGACATGGCTACATATACTGGAATTCAGGACATCAAAGACAATGTTTACCATAGAGAGGTTGTAGTGTCAGTTTTGATGGACGGTCTTAAAGAAAACGTAAAAACTAGAGTGCAGACAGCCATTCCAAATTGGAGGGGTATAACTGTGGACGCCCTTCGGGAGTCTGCTATTAGCCATGATAAAAAATGTTATTAGAAAAAAAGAAATGTAGAGTGAGAAGTTAATGGCTGCAAGTATACTTGCTCTGCAGGAACAGCGTTCGTCACAGCAAGAACAGATGAACGCCATAAAATGTCTTTCCATTTTCGTGCAGATAACAAGAGACAGGGCAACTGGCAGAGGAATGATTATAGGTTTGAGAGAAGCCAATATCAGGGGCGTACTCACTCAGTGGCAGCAAATGTCATGAGTGCGTATACTGATCTTTGAAGTTCAGGCCACCCTTAAAAAGGGCAGTAATTGCGACTTGTGAGACCAGTTTTTCAAACAGTCTGTAGAAGTCTTTGTTTCTATTCCATTAGTAGTAGGTGAGAGATATCCATTGTGTCAAGACAAATGGTCTTAGTTAATTGACCCTGACTGCAATGA
The DNA here is from genome assembly GCF_038048845.1 of Mixophyes fleayi. Lineage (NCBI taxonomy): Eukaryota > Metazoa > Chordata > Amphibia > Anura > Limnodynastidae > Mixophyes > Mixophyes fleayi. The sequence goes on along the minus strand of NC_134409.1, from coordinate 51,619,550 downwards.
GGCTATATAGCCTTGGAACAATACAAAAGACTGTAGAAAATAGTTGCTAGGGAATTTTCTGCATAAAAAACGGTTGCCAATGGATAGTGTGTCAGTTTGTTTTTGTTTTGATATTTTGTGATTTTTTTTTTTGTGTTTTCTGTTTGTTGAAAGTAAAGAAATGAAAATATTTTGTTTGTTTCTAATACTAATTTTGTTTTGTTTTTCTCTTTTGTAGACAAGGACAGCCAGAGAACAATATTTAGTAATTATGGGCATTGCAGGGGAAATACAAAATTTTCCCTTAAAAGACAAGTTAACAATGGGTCATTGTAACACTCTTTCTTCTAACTGCAGTGGCTTATAATAGCTTATTTGGTTGAGATTTATTATTTAAAATGAAGTGTGTATATACTCTGCTTCTAATGTTGCTTTTATGTATTCCAGGAAGACACACATGGGAGATACAGAGCATGTGTCACAAAGGGTTAATTTTACACTTCTCTATTATAATCATGAGTCCATCGCAAGGTATATAGGTATAGTTATTATGATATTTACTGGGCTCCTTGCGAGCTGATGGACGACACTGGATCGGATGAATGATGTAACTCCCTGTTAAATTTAATAAGAATGGGGGAGGATTCATAGTTTAGTTAAGTGTCAAGGGGATTAGTGGAATAGTTGAAAGCCAATTCCCCATAGTGTCCAATCTAGCTGTCAGCTTGCTGTATCTCTTTTTCTCCTTTTCTGTTTGCCTTTTGTTATTATTATTCTTTGCTGTCCTATTTCCCATTCTTTACATCTCTGTCAGTAGCTCATTCTTTTCTTATAAAAAGATACAAACACTGTTCCAAAGGGTTAAAGGCAACCTGAATATTTTAGGACACAGGTCTGGCCTGACTGTTTTCAAATTGTTTTCAACCAAATAAGGGGTGCAGTATGAAAAACAGTGTTGCTGTGTCCTGATTTGTTTATATCACCAGTGCTTGAAAATAAATATTTGTTCATTCGTTTCTTGGTAACAGGACATAAGATTGCAAGGGGATGGATCACAGCCATGCCAGACAAAGGTCCAATGCTTGAGATATTGTCTTACCCACAGGGTTAAGACATTTTTGACATTGGACAGATCTAGGGGCACACACAATACACTGACATAGTCACAAAGGTATCTAAGTGTTCTGTTTTTATGCTTATAGAAGCTGCTGATTTTAAGCAGGAGTTTTGTTGTGGAAATGTGATTCATGTTTTATAGATTGCATGTAGTATCTGCCTTTTGTCTCCTGAGCAAAGTGTACAAAGTGTGCCTTTAGATGCACAAAGGGTGGAGGGAGACAGAATACTAGTTGAAGGTGAAATTAGGTAGATATACAGATATGCATTTCTGTGTGGAACATTTGATTAAGATTTTTGCCACAAGACCTGAGATAAGTGAAACCCTTTAGAAAATTTTAAATTTTCATGTTTTATATTTTTCATAGTTAGATAGACATGTACTGGATATTGTTATACCCCTTTGCCCTCCTCACTTAGCCAGGTAGCTGAACCTGTGGGATTGAAAATGGCATGTGAGTTGGCAGAGGATAAATCAGTTGATATACATTGCTTTTGAGTACTTTTCTAAGATAGGGGGCGACATTGAAGCGACTGAGTAACTTTTATGATAATAGCAGTACATGAGTAGATCACTCACATTACATGAAAGACTTGTGACAGTAACACAGTTAAAAACTGAAGTAGTGGTTATTTAAGTTAAAGCTTACACACATGACTTTAATAACAGGGCGGACAAAGCTGTCAAGTTAAATATGACAACTGACAAATCAATGGTTTTTTGGGTTTTTTTTAAAAAAAATTGTAAACACACATGAATTAGTTAAAATATAAGATTTGTGTTACCTGCAGAAAAAAAATGGTCTGGATGTGGTCAGGCATCTTCTGGACCCTGGAGAGATGGACAATGTAGGCCTATGTCTCCCAGAGTGTAGCGGACAGACCTAACTGAAGCAGCACATGGTCTGACTCAGCGGGGTAAAGAAGGTATGTGTGCAAGCTGGTAAGAGCATACTAGTATGCATCAGACATTTATTCTCAGGCTAGTAGAATGGCAATGTCCTGTCTTACTTAATTGAGAGAAAATGTCAGGAAGACAATACCAATAGAGCTATCCCATACCCCTCCTACAGATGGACTTTCTCCAGGTAAAACAAATCAACTTCATCCAATTGCCACCTTGCAGGATTCTCAAGTATGTACTGGTGTACTGATGAAATATATCTGGGTAAAGGTTTATTGAAATATTTCTAATATTGCTGTGTCATATTCAAGATTTTTGTTAGTAGATATGGTAGCCCTAGAGTTATATATAAGGTAACAGGGGTATTCATTCTTACTGCTAATAACTTTTAGGTAAGGGGTATAATGTATGAGCAGTGATAGTAAGTTACATACTTTTAATCAGCTACAAAACAGTGGGAAAATAGAGTAAATGGTACTAAATAGAATGAATTGAATGGAATGATGGTTGAAAATTAGATTGGAGTGGCTGGTTGCTTTGGCCACAAGTCCTCCCCACTATCAGAATCACTCCTAAGCCACCTCTTAAACCTGTTACCTTTTCAAAATACTTTTGATTTTCCCTGAGATGAGTTTATAATGGAGATACTGTTGAAGATCTTGTCTAAGAAAAGCAAATAGTGAGACAGCAACAAAGGACGTTCAAAATACTGCCTCCTGATACGTCATACTAGCTGTTATGAAGTTGGACTTGGTAGGCAGGCTACTCTGTGCATCACCGCCTTCACTAAGAGTCATACCGCTGATAACTTGTTAAAAAAACTAAGGGATGTCACTGCAACATGGCTTATCCTGATTGGACTCACCTCAGGATATGTGATTTCTTATAAGGCCACCAATATTGTGAGAGCATTACAGCGGCGTGAATTCCATCACATTCCCTGTTTTCCTCACACAATCAATTTGGTGATACAAAGCTTTTACAAAATAACAGGGACATGCAGGAAATGCTGTCTGTTGCCACCAAAATTTTGGGACATTTTCGGCATTCTGCAACAGCATGTAGGAGATTGCAGCAGCTGCAAGAAAAATTTAATTTGCTCTGCCACCAACTGAAGCAAAAGGTGGAAACAAGGTGGATTTCCACTCTTTATATGCTTCAGAGGATGGAGGAACAGCGAAAAAAAGCTATCCATGCTTACTGAACTAGTCATGATATTAGGAATGGAGGGGGAATGTACTTTAGTCCAGCACAGTGGAGAATACTTTCCGTGTTGTGCAAAGTGCTGAAACCATTCGAAGTAGTCACCTGTGAAGTGAGTTCACACACTGCTAGCTTGAGTCAAGTGATTTCCTTAATTAGACTTTGGAAAAGCAGTTCAAGAAATTGAAGGAGGAGATGAAACAGAGCAATTCCGCTAAGTATGTCAGATCAAGTACTTTATTCTCTTCGTCAGGATCCAAGAGTTATCAACATCTTAAAATTGGATCACTACATTTTGGCGACTGTGCTAGAACCTAGATTTAAGAGCTTCTTCTCATCTTCTTCATCTTCTTAAGATGTCTTCTCTTGCTTTCCAACTGACCCAGATTTTTTTTTCAGTTTCTCAAGTAACTGTTGCTAGGAAAAAACTTAGCTTTCCCAAGAGACACAGTGGGGATGCAGATGGGTCACATATATGTTTGACATCTGGTCTGGTCTAAAAGAATTGCCCAAAAATTGTGACATCTCTGCTGTAAAATGAACTACAAATTCCATGAGGAATGCCTTTACCGGCAATTACATCTAAGTGCAAAGATTTCTATAATGGTGGATTCCAGTGGGGGTGAATTAATATTGTGTGCGGATGATATACACACAGATGAGATGGATGATGAGGGTGAGGATGACGACAGTGTAGATTGCAGGTACTGGGATCTAGTTGAGAGAAGGGAGCTAACTGGTGCTGGACTGCTTGTTGTTATTTTCGGTAGAATGGCAAGTTGGCAATTTTATGTTTTTCTAGAGTAAACATTCCCTTTATTAGAGAGGTGTTTTTTTCTTTACCAATGTAAAAGCTTATTGTTTTTGGATTTCAGTTTCCCTGACTTTAGCCCACTATGTCCTTGAGCATAGGCTTTAGTAGATGATGTAAAAGGACTAGTATCATCATGACTGGTGCCAGCAGCTGGTTGGTGCTCCTGCTATTCTGTCAACTGATCATGCTCTATATCTATGGCACAAAGCAATGGCACTGGAGACTGGATAGTGACAAGAACACTGCTACCCCTCCTGTTTCTGTGTGAACATGTCACGACTTACCTGTCCTCGCTCCAACGCCATCTCAGTCGCACCGCTGCCTGGCACTTCCGGGTGTTTGTTAACGTGACGGCAGCTTGGAGCGAGCTTTTCAAACTTGCCTGGTTATTTAAACAGCGCTCTGACACTCGTCCAGTGCCAGAGCAACTTTGCTGCCATCTCCTGACACCTGGTTGTTGATCCCTGTGTCTTGTCAGTCTCTTCCCGTTGGAATCACTCCTGATTGCTCTCTGTTTACCAAACCTCTGCCTGCTGACCACGCTCCTGATTGCTCTCTGTGTACCAAACCTCTGCCTGCTGAACATGCTTCAGATTGTCTTCCGTGTACCGAACCTCTGCTTCCCGGTCACTCTCTGTATTGTCTACTGTGTACCTATTGCTGACCACACACCTATTGGTCTCCAGTGTACTTTTGTCCCGTCTCCACAGGACTACTTCCTGGGGCATCCTAGAGGACCGTGACCTGCGAGTTCCCAGCAACAAAGTCCTTCCTGACTTGCAGTGGTTCTTGGTGAATACTGGGGAACCCGTTAGACTCCGCACCTATAGGCCTGCCAAAGTCAATCAGGGTTAGTACCTGGGTCCCTACCTTCCTGGTTCGTAACAGTTTGCTCTGACCCAGATAGATCCTGCAGAGAGTCCCTCCCCTAGGGATCTACTTGAACATCTGTTTGGAAGAGTCGAAAAACAGGAGATGAACCAACAGCAGTTGATGAAATTTCTTCAGGGTCTGTCTGCCCGTATCGACACTCTTTAGAATTACCTTGCAGCATCCGGTTCACCTACTTCAGCTCCTGAACCCGTGTCTACCACGTCTCCAGCAGCCATTTCTCAATTGCACATACCCAATCCTTCCAAGTTTGATGGGGATCAAAAGCTTTGCAGGGGATTTTTGAATAAATGTACTATTCAATTTAAGCTTCTCCCTGGAAATTTCCCTTTGGAAAAAGCCAAAGTTGCCTATATTACATACCTCCTTTCAGGACAGGCTCTCTCCTGGGTATCTCCTCTGTGGGAGAAGAATGACCCTTACTTCACAACTGCACTGAATTTTTGTCCACCTTTAAGAATTGTTTGGATGAGCCTGTCTCCAACGTGGCCACCGGAATTCTATGTTTGCGTCAGGGTTCTCAAACGGTAGGACAATACTCTGTTCCATTCAGAACTATGGCCTCTGAGCTCCGCTGGAACAACGAGTCATTAGTAGCAACCTTCTGGCAGGGGTTTGTCAGACCGAATAAAGGATGAATTGGCTTCACAAGAATTTCCAACTACCCTTGACGACCTTATCTCCTTGTGTATTAAGGTGAATCTGCGTTTTAAAGAAAGGTCTCTCAAGAAAGAACAGTCTCGGCGTAGTACCATCTGCCTTGCTCCTCATTTCCAGGCTCCATCACCCTCTGATGTGGACCCCATACAATTGGGTAGAGCACGTCTGACTCCAGAGGAGAGGGAGCGCAGGTTCAAGAATAAGATCCGCATTTATTGCAGTGCGAATGGCCATCTCCTGGGTACCTGTCCAATATGCCCAGGAAACGACAAGGCCTAACGAGGCAACAGGAGGTCTCGTCGGGTCTAAATTGTTCATCTTTCTTCAGCTCTCATAGTGAACGACCTAGCCTAAATACCTTCCTGCCCTTTTGGACTCTGGTGCTGCAGGCAATTTTATTTCGGCCTCTATTGTGACTTGATTCTCCATTCCTATGGTTCCTTTAGAATGACCCATGCATCTCACTGCAATTGATGGAAGCAGGATCAGCTATGGTATTGTTCTAATCCAAACCATTTCTCTCATCCTTCAAGTTGGGGTTTTTCACAGGGAAGAGATACCTCTTTTGGTTAATCCCAGGGCCATCAATTCCCTGGTCCTGGATCTTCCATGGCTTTGCCTCCATTCCCCTACCCTGGATTGGCGAACTGCTCAGGTCCCCTCCTGGTGCTCTCACTGTTATTCCCATTGTCTGGCCAAGGTTTCCTTTACGTTCATCGCAATGTTCTCCTTCTCTTCCTCCTCAATACCACAGCTATGCTGATGTTTTTTGTGAACAGTATGGACCAGACTTCCTCCACATCGGATTTGGGATTGTGGCATCGATCTCCTCCCAGAGAAACCCATTCCCCGCGAATGTGTTTACCCCTTATCTCTTCAGTAATCCAAAGCTATGTCCGAATATATTCGAGAGAGTCTAAAGAAAGGGTTCATTCGGAAGTTGTCATCTCCTGTGGGAGCAGGATTCTTTTTTGTAAAGAAGAAGGATGGGGGCCTTCATCCTTGCATTGATTTTAGAGGTTTTAATGTCATCACTGTTAAAAATCAATATCTGCTACCCTTAATCTCTGAGCTTTTTAACAGCATTAAATTGGCTACTGTCTTTTATCAACTGGATTTGCGAAAGGCTTACAACCTCATCTGCATTAAAAAAGGTGATGAGTGGAAGACAGCCTTTAACACCCACTTTGAATATATAGTGATGCTCTTCGGGTTGTGCAACACACCAGCGGTCTCTCAAAACTTCATGAACAAGATCTTCCAGGACCTTCTGTATCGATTTGTAATAATTTATCTTGATGATATTTTCATTTTTTCGCAAGATCTTCCTTATCACAGGAGACATGTGGCAGAGGTACTCTCTCGCCTCAGGGAGCATCAGCTGTTCTGCAAACTTGAAAAGTGCCTTTTTCAAACAGGAACAGTTACCTTTCCTGGGCTACATTATCTCTGGTACAGGACTCTAAATGGATCCTGCTATGGTGAAGGCTATTTCTGATTGGCCACAACCCACTGGGTTGAAAGCTATTCAATGTTTTCTGGGTTTGTCCAAATATTACAGGCAATTTATTAAGAATTATTCTTCCATCATTGCTCCCATCACTGCTGTAACCAAAAAATCAGCTAATATCAAGGCTTGGACTCCAGAAGCCGTCAAAGCTTTCAAGTAACTTAAAGCTGCCTTTTCTTCAGCAACTATATTGCAACAACCTGATTGTCAGCGACCATTCTTCATAGAAATTGATGCTTTCTTTTATGGTACTGGAGCTATCCTGTCCCAGCGTAATTCTCGGGTAAACTCCACCCTTGTGGTTTTTTCTCCCGTAAGATTTTGCCTCCTGAGAGAAACTATGGAATCGGAGATAAGGAGCTAATAGCCATTAAATTGGCTCTTTACGAGTGGAGGCATCTCCTGGAGAGGGATTTTTTCCCTGTAACTATTTTTAAAGATCACAAAAATCTCTTATACTAAAGTTCTGCACAAGAAAGCCGATGCACTTTCCAGGTCCTCTGATTCTTCTGACAAGAAGAACAAGTTCATTTTTGATACTAAGTGTATCCTGGCAACCACTCCTCTCGTGGACTCCAGTTGTCCTACCCGGAAGCCTTTTATTCTCCCACATTTACAAATTAAATTGCTTTGTTGGGCTCATGCCTTCTGCTTTTCTGGTCATGCTTGAGCCAGGAAGACCTGGAGCTTCTCTCACATAATTGCTGGTGGCCCTCCTTACGGAAGGATTTGAAGGCTTTTTTTTCCGCCTGTGCTGTATGCGCACAGGCGACAAAAAGTTCCTCATGTAAAACATCTTATGGTTCACTTATTACTTTAAATGTTCCTGAGACTCCTTGGTCCCACTTGTCCATGAACTTTATTACGGACTTATCTCCTTCTAAAGCATATACAGTTATATGGGTCATCACTGACCATTTCTCCAGGGCTGCTCATTTTGTCCCTCTCAAAGGTGTTCCATCATCTTTTACCTTGGCGGATCTATTAATTTAATACGTTTTTCCATTACATGATTGTCCTCTTCACATTGTATCTGACCATGGTACACAATTTCTCTCTAAGTTTTGGAGAGATTTTTGTGTCAAATTGTGAATTAAACTTGATTTTTTATCTGCTTACCATCCTCAATCCAATGGCTTAACCGAGAAAACAAATAAGGAACTTGAGAAATATTTGCGGATGTAGGTGTCTGCTAATCAGAGGGACTGGGTCGAACTGCATCAATTATACTATTGCGGTAATTTTCCACCAACATCACATGCTATGTTCTACTTCCGGTGGTGAACATTTGCATGCAATTCAATTGTAATCTTCACTCCACACCTATCGCACATAAACCTATGCACTGTGTGAGACATAGTGGTACATGAACAGACTTAACAAAAGGCCCACCAAAAATACAGTTGCCCATTGTTATATGGTCTTTATAAGAGTGCTAATAAATGAGTTTAGCACAGAAAAACAAGCATTAATATATATTACTATATGTTGGATTATAAGAAAATTACAGCAAACTGTGTTTCACTATTTAATATTACTTTTTATATAATTTTTTATTATGTAACTATATTAATAAAATAATTGTATTCAGATTTCACTGTGTTGGTATCTCAATATTGAAGTGGGTCAACTACTGCACTGTTTTCTTTTTCTTTTTTCATTAAATCACTGAAAGTATGTTACTCTGTGACAGTTAGAGGAATATCAAAATTAGGCTTTAATTGCCACAGAAATTGGAACAGTAAATGTTTAACTACAAATTAAATGAAACACAGTAGTCACTGGCATTGAAGATGTATTGTACGTGCCAGACTTGGTGAAAAATCTGATAGCTGTAAGCGTATTAGAGAAGGGATTCAGAGTGCACTTTACAAGAGGACAGTGTATTGTGCAAAATGATAACAGGACTGTGAATGCAATGGTAACTTGTCGCCAGCAAAGTATTGTCCCGGACACGGAAACGTGTTAAGCTTCCTTAGATGTGCAATCTTAAATTGAGCTATGTCATGGAAGATAAGGTCATACAAATGTTACTGGATTGCAGGGTGATGGGAATAACTGTGAAAAATATTGAGAGTCCAGTGTGTGAAAGTTGCATAATGAGGAAACAGACACGCTGTCCATTCCCTTAAACAGCGAGCAGATCTGAGCAATCACTAGCATTAGAACATGCAGACAGGTGCGGGTCAATGGGAATGGAGTAATTTAGTCCAGATATTTTGAAACCCTGATTGATGATGAAACATGAAAAAAGGATTTATACTTTATTAAGAGTAAACGTAAAGTAACTGGCAATATTATCAAATTTAAAAACTTGTCCGAGACTAAAACAGGTTGTAAGTTAAAAATGCTTATATCAGATAATAGAGGAGTATACAAAAATAAGGGTCTAAGAGCCTTTTTAAAGAAGGATGGCATCAAGCATTAATTGACTATTGCTTACACTCCTGAGCAAAATGGCGACAGTGAGAGAGCCAACAGGACAATTGTTGAGAGAGAGCAAACAATGCTCCATGATGCAGCATTACATAAAAGATTCTGGGCAGAGGCAGTAAATACAGCTGTTTACCTAAAGAATTGCGCAACAAAAGAAGAGGCCTGGGGGTAAATGTATTAACATGCGGGTTCTTCAACACCCGCAAGTTCAGCATCTTCGGCGATTAAATTTAAAGTGGTGCTGCATTGTAAAGGGAAGTTTCCCTTTACAATGCAGCGCCGCTTTAAATTTAATCACCGAAGACGCTGAACTCGCGGGTGTTGAAGAACCCGCATGTTAATACATTTACCCCCTAGTCTAAGGTAAAGCCAAATGTTGCACACTTAAAGGATTCGGATTTAAAGTCTCTTTCATGTGTCATGTTGAAATTTTGCAATGAATGCAAGGGCTATCAGAACATTGAGGGCGGGAAACTCATCAGAGCCGAGACATAGTTTTTTCACGAAACGAGTCTAAATTCCAAACATTAAGTCAATGCACTCAAGACTACATCATCACTAAAGGTGGTCATACTGGATATGCAAATGAGCAAAAGCGTGAATATGTGTGAATCTGCTACAGAGAAAAGGGATCATACAGATGATACAAAAATGCAGAACAGAAGCTCATTCAGAGAAAATAAAGGCAAACCACCGCACAAATACTCCAAGTAATTTGCAAACCTTTATACTGAACCTCAAAATTTGCAGGAAGCAAAAGACATTCATTACTGGAGTGAGTGGAAATCTGAAATTGATAAAGAACTAATGGCTGTAAACAACAATAACACATGGATTATTGTGGATAAACCAGCCAGTACACCTGTAGTCATTAGTATAAAAATCGGTAAAACTATGTGCCCAACTAATGAAGCAGATATAGTGGAAATGGAAAGAATTCCTTATCAAAGTGTTGTTGGGACATTATTGTATGTGGCTGTCAGCACACATCTGGATATTATGCATGCTGTAGGCCGTGTCAACCAGTTCAACATCATCATCTACTTTTTTTATAGCGCCACTAATACCGCAGCGCTGTACAGAGAACTTATTTACATCAGTCCCTGCCCCATTGGAGCTTACAATCTAAATCCCCTAACATAGACAGACCAAGAGAGACTAAAGGCAATTTAATAGCAGCCAATTAACCTACCAGAATGTTTTTGGAGTGTGGGAGTAAACCGGAGCACCAGGAGGAAACCCACGCAAACACGGAGAGAACATATAAACTCCACACAGATAAGGCCATGGTCAGGAATCAAACTCATGACCCCAGTGCTGTGAGGCAGAAGTGCTAACCACTAAGCCATCGTTCTGGCCACAGTTTCAACAGATTGTTAGCAGCGCTTTCATATATACAAGAAAAAGAGGATATCTACATCAACACTACAACACTGAAACTAGAGAGTATCGTAAAGAGGTTGAGACTGTTTCATTTTTTGTTTCCACATTTAATTAGAGCTGCACATGCAGAAATTTGGAGACAATATATATCATACCTACTGCAATATAATCCCTCCATGAAGATCCTGATTAGGCATTCCATGACTGATAACATCTACCCATTAAGATCTTAAGGCCTGATTCATTAAGGATCTTAACTTAAGAAACATCTTATTTCAGTCTCCTGGACAAAACCATGGTACAATGCAAGGGGTGCAAATTAGTATTCTGTTTTGCATATAAATAAAATACTGACTGTTTTTTCATGTAGCACACAAATACTTGATAGCTTATTTGTACACTGAAATTTAAAGTTGATATTTGTGTGCTACATGAAAAAACAGTCAGTATTTAACTTATGTGCAAAACAGAATACTAATTTCCACCCCTTGCATTGTAACATGGTTTTGTCCAGGAGACTAAAATAAGAAGTTTCTCAAGTTACGATCCTTAATGAATCAGGCCCTTAGTTCTTAATATGTGCAGCTCTACATAGAATCTATTTTAATATTTGATTTTACCTCATTTTGTCTGTATATGTATGTTGTTTGCAATATTTTTTTATACAATTTATTCATTAATACATGTACACCATTAGTATATAAAAAGTGTTGCACAACTAATTTGTATAAGAGTGTTATTGAATTTCAGGTCCTAGTGCTGTCCTCTTTCTTTATTCTCATGTCTTTAAATTTCTAAATGTGAGGTTCACACTAACCTCTGATAGCAGCTTTTAATCTGTTTGTATCAACATATACTGTATTCCTTTCCAGATTAGCACCCAAGGGAATAACTTCACCTGTTTATGTTTGTGCGGTTAGCTTCAAAACTATCATTCTTCCATTTAAGTGTGTAATCTTGGTTGTTATTGAATTGTAAGTTATATTATTTGCTGTATACTTAGAATATATCGTAAAGTAATTGAATATAATGATTTAGAATTATTTAATCAGATTATAGCTCTTTAATAAAAAAAACATGATCACAGTAAGCAGAACGGCCAGAGAGTGCAGGGATAACCTATTTTCACAGGTCATCATGAAAGAAGATCTTGAAGAAAATGCCAACAGCAGAGAAGAGTGGGCACTAGTTCAAGAAGACACAGATGCCCAAAATAGATTGGTTTCCAGCATAGATGGAACATCCAGTGCTGCAAGGGCTGAAAACAAAGACTCGCTAGCTTGTCACATGTCCTTCGTGACTATGAAATGCTCCTTGGGAGAAGGGTGCAAACTCCTCAAATGTAAACAGCTTCCTCAAATGTTTAAAATAATATCTGATGCAGCATTCGTAAATCTGTGACAACTGTGGATGTCACTGCCACAATTATGTAAGAGGAGATGTCACAGCTGTAATTGAACCATGAAATTGAATATGGCAAAATTCAAGCAATAAGCCCCTGAAATAGGAAGACGAAAACCACTGTGTGTCAGGTTCCTGACCCCTTTATCATTTATAGTTAAAAAAAAAAAAACTAACACTATATTTTAATTTTTATTGTTCTGTTTGATATTCAGAGCTTTCAATTGCTAACAAAGGCACACCTGTTAGCAAGTATATTCAAGGGAGACACCATATATAATATACACCTGCGGAGTTATTTCTTTGTATATACATGAATCACTAGAAAAAATAAAATGTAACATCCTGACATTTTGCTAAACATATTTACCATCCAATCTCCCATCGCAAGGGTACATGGACAAAAACATTACCAAACATTTGAACAACATGAACACATATCCCCAATAAATTTCCTTAGCGTTATTATACCTGAATTATCTCTTATGAAATATCACTAGGAGGCGAGTAGTTATATTCCACACTCTCTCTGAATATTCTATGGGATCAAAATTGTCTAAACGGTCCAATATATCCGGCCTAATCCTTAATATGCCCCACTTTCTATACCTCTTGTATCTTATTCAGCACTTAGTGTACCTAAAAAAACGATGCAAATTCAAAGTCAAAGGAAATTCCCAGGAGATAATGAGGCCTTCTCCTTTCACTATGAGTGCTAGTTCTGCAACTGTCACTGATGCATCTTCTTGTAAGGCAGGTCATGACAAAGCAAGACCTTGTCATTCAGACTCCAAAAGTGGTGTCCTAATACTTTTACGTGTAAAAGATGAGCTGGAAGAAAACAGTAAGATATCAGAGGAAAATGTATGCCCAGATTCAGAAATGGCACAAATCCCTAAGGGGAGTCTATGCACGAGTGCTATGTGTAATTTTGACCTGTCTTATAGGATACCCATAAAGAAGGCCCCTTTCAGCATTTCTGCAGATGTGTCCATGAACAGCCAAAGTGTAGCCGGTGTTACACAAATTGAGGATGCCACATTGGAATTGCAACAGGATGAGGGGGATATTTGTGTAGCTGATGAGGGCTCTACTGAGGATGTTGATGTAAATGATCTTGTTTGTGTAAGTCCTGCACCAGTGGAAGCAGTTCTCATGATAAGAAGAAGGCCATTGTCATACCTCGGCATAAGACCAAAAAATCCACCTTTAATGTGTGGAATTATTTTTACCAAAATCCTGACAATTGTCTAGCCATTTGTAGTGTTTGTAAAGTCACAGTCAGTAGAGGTAGGGACCTTAACCATCTACGAACCTCATCCATTTTACGCCATTTAAAATTAGTTCATGGCAAGCTGTTGGGAAAATCAGAAACCTATGCTAAAAAAATAACAACAAGCAGTCCAGCATCAGCTAGGTCCCTTCTCTCAGCTAGGTCCCGACACCTGCAATCTACACCCACAACACCGTCCTCATCAGTATCCTCAGTAGCGATCGGAGTTAGTCATGCATCCAAGTTGCTAATGCTAGATGACTCATCCACTAACCTGGATTACTCAGAAGTATTCTTAGCTGGTGGGGGTGAAACTTCATACCAGAAGCAGACCAAGAAGAAGACTACTAGTAGTTTACAACAATTGACTGTTAAACAATCCTTTGCAAGACGAAGCAAGTATGAAAGCTGTCTCCCAGTCACAAAGTGGATCACAGATGCCATGGCGACTATGCTAGTATTAGTTCTGAGTCCAATGTCCACTATTAATGCAGCTGGTTTTAGACAGTTGCTTGAGGTCTTGTGTCCCCGTTACCAAATTCCATCACGACACCATATTACTAGAAAAGCTATTCCTACCCTAAACCAGAAGGTTCATAAAAATGCAATTATTGGGTTAAAAAATGCCATTCTAAGCACTGTACACTTAACTACAGATATGTGGACAAGCGGAACTGGGCAAACTAAAGATTATATGACTGTGACAGCCCACTGGGTTGGTGATTCACCTTCACCAGCAGGAACAGCAGCAGCATGTACCCATGTACGTCACATTTTTCAGAGGCAGGCTACTCTGTGTATCACCGGCCTCACTAAGAGGCATACAGCTGACAATCTGTTACAAAAACTAAGGGATGTCATTGCAACATGGCTTATCCCGCTTGGACACTCCTTAGGATATGTCATTTCTGATAATGCAACCAATATTGTGAAAGCATTACAGCAGCGTGAATTCCATCACATTCCCTGTTTTGCTCACACAATAAACTTGGTGGTGCAGAGCTTTTTGAAAAATGACAGGGACGTGCAGGAGATGCTGTCTGTGGCAAGAGGTGGCAACAAAGTGGAATTCCACCCTGTATATGCTTCTACGGATGGAGGAACAGCGAAAAGCTGTCAATGCTTACTCCACAAGCCATGACATTGGGAATGGAGGGGGATGTATTTTACTCAAGTGCAGTAAAGAATACTTTCCGTGTTGTGCAAGGTGCTGAAACCATTCGAAGTAGTCACCTGTGAAGTGAGTACAGACACTGCTAGCTTGATTTAAGTGATTCCTTTAATTAGTCTATTGGAAAAGCAGCTTGAAAAACTGAAGGAGGAGATTAAACAAAGCAATTGCGCTAAGTATGTTGGACTTGAAGATCAAGTACTTCATTCGCTTCGCCTTGATCCAAGAATTATCAAAATCTTGAAATCGGATCACTACATTTTGGTGACTGTGCTTGATACTAGGTTTAAGAGCTATTTCTTCTCTTTGTTTTCAACTGACCCAGATCTGAAGAGATGCAAGGAGCTCCTGGTGAGCAAGATGACAGCTCAAGTGTTATGTGACAGGACGGCGCCTCCTCCTTCAGTCTCTCAGTCAATTGCTGCCAGGAAGAAACTTAGCATTCCAGAGACCCAGGGATGATGCAGATGACTCAGCACAACATTTTGACATCTGGTATGATCTAAAATAATTGACCAAAAAACGTGACACCTCTGCCGTAACTCCACCTGATCCTACTATCAACATCCAAAGGATGGTGGAGGATTATTTTAACGACACCTTAGAAATAGACACATCAGACAGTCCCTTTACATACTGGGAGGAAAAAAAGGGAATTTGGAGACCCATGAAACAACTCGCTTTGCACTGCCTAAGCTGCCCACCCTCCAGTGTGAACTCGGAAAGAGTTTTCAGCACAGAAGGGAACCATGTCATCGATCAGCGTAGGAGGCTAATTCCTCAAAATGTGGAAAAGATGATGTTCATAAAAATGAACTTCAATTTCCATGAGGAAGGTCTTTCCTGCCAATTACATAAAAATACAGAGACTTCTGTAATGGTGGATTCCAACGGTGATAAATTAATAATGTGTGAAGATGATGTACACACAGATGAGGGTGAGGATGAGGACCACAACATCTTGCGACAGTAGAGTTCATTAACAGCACTGTTATCTTAGGTGCCTTAAGGCCATTCTTAGCTTGTTTTCTGGGGGCCCACACAATCCAAGCACATCAGCCTCAAAAGTGACACTCCTTGTCACTGAAGTGCTTGGTTTGTTAAAGTGTGCATGTCCTTTTTAAGATCTAACATAAGGATGGGTGAGAGGGCACAAGGACAATTCCATCTTGCACCACTTTTCCTTTCAGATACCGCTGTGTGCCAATGTTACCTACATGTGCTATATACTGTTGTGTGCTTTGCAAAAATCTTAGACACCCATTGATGATGCAGAGGACTCAGCACATCATTTTGACATCTAGTTTTTTCTACTGTAAAAGAATTGACCAGAATTAGTGACACCTCTGCTGTAACTACACCTGATCCTACTATCAACTATAAAAATCCAAAGAATGGTGGAGGATTATTTTAAATTTTTTTGAACGGTATAAATAGAACAGTTTTATTAACAAAGAACAATGTTGCTTGCAGAAGTAATGTAAGCATGGATTTCTAAATAGACGTGTATATGTATTACCTTCCACTTTGCTGCTGTTTCATCAGTATTACAAGTGTTTGTAATCAGCACTTTACGTCAAAGGTACCTAACTATATTATAATTTTTTGTGAATTGGGACTGATTCGAAGCTCAGTGATGAACTTGCATTTTGCTGTGAATTACAATGGCTCTTTTTAGTGCATTGTCTTGCACCCTGGATTGGTCTGGGTCTGATAAAAGAACACATCCCGTAAGGGATCAGCGCTTGTCGCCATGTATTAGCTATAGAATTACCACAGTTATCTAAGGAATGGGTAGGGTGATCAAATGAACCATAACTGATTTAATGATCCAAGCATAATTCCATCCTGCATCACTTTTCTTTTCCTGTCACTGCTGTGTGGCAATGTTTCCTTGATGCGCTATGAACTGCTGTGTGTTTGTGTCATTGCTCTGTCGCTTAGTATCCAGCCAGGATGCTACAGTCTTTGTTTGAAAGTATATGATAATAATATTGTGACCTGTGAGGTGGTCAAAATTGACTGCAAATGACTTGAAATTAGTGTTATTGAGGTTAATAAATAATGTAGGGGGCAAAAAAAGCAAAAATATGCAATTTTAGCAAAAAAAAAAAGGGATTTTTGAAAAAATTTGGGATCCAAAACCAAGACCAAAACACACAAGGGCGGTTTTGCCAAAACCAAAACCAAAACACGAAGTTAATCCAGATCCAAAACCAAAACCAAAACCAGAACACTTGGTTCAGTGAACATCTATAGTTCTAATATGTTATTTTAGCAATGAACTAATACTAGGGTAGTGCAATAATTACGTTGGATTATGTGTTTCAACTATTATGTATGTGCTTTTACTTTAATGACAATTAATAAATAAACAAGCCTATAAGATAGTGGCATTCTATATCCATCTTTGTAAGCTAATAAGTTATAGCCCAATATAGACACTTTAAGTATACACTGAGTCATTGGTTATTAATAGGAATTAACATCATAATCAACTGAATAAACATCATTACTCCACTATACATTCAGAGGGAGTTACAATATGGATTAATCTCTTATTAAAACTATCACCCAACAGTGGGTATCTAGGACTATAGACTCACTGATTAATGAGCTTATCATCGTACTCTAATTCAGATTTTTAAACCTGACTTAGAATCCATACCTAACAATAAGTCAATTGAGCGCATAACCACAATTTCTTTAAAATTGTAATATAGTTATCAGCAAACTTGCGGAATCCACCCCCCATGAAGATGCCCCTTCCCTATCAAAACAGGAGAAGCAACTATGATGAAATCCCCTCCTTTTATACTATTAGAGTCATAGAATATATAGAGGTGACTGATGATTGATTGAAAAAAATGTTTATTATAGGTATTTGGGCATATAAATTAGAGATTGTTAATCTGGTGTTATTTAAAGAGACAGTGTACAGAAATTTGAATGCAGTTTTTCAATAGAATGGCTACTTTCCTAGATTTAGAGTTATAAGAGTCATAATTTAACACTTGGAAACCTTTCATAGACAGTTTCCCGTGTTCTTTCTCAGTGAGATGTGTCTACTAAAAAGGCAACGGTTGCCTTCTCATTGGTATAGTAGGTGAATATCTTTTACCGCTAAATAGGAGAATTGATACCCCCCACATTGCAAAAACAAAAATTCAGAAAGACATTATGGCAATTTAGGGATAAAGCAGAACATAAGATCTATACACTATCTAAAAAGGTGACCTGGAAATACTACCCCCCTCCATTGAGACATCAAAGATATTAATAACAGTGAGGAAGTAGTTTGTAATATTCTGAGTATGAGATAAAATATAAAAACATAAAACCAAACTAACCAATGGTCTGAAAGCCCTTTGTATCAAAGCAGAACTAGTTGGGTAAGTACCTTGACCATAGAAAAACTTTTAATTATGATTAAACTATAATATATGGAAAGACCACCAAGGAACACTAATGGGGACCCATGATAAAATCGAGGATCATTAATCTACTGTCATATTTTCCTTATAAGATTATAGAAATAAAGTTATAGAAGCATATAAAATGAGTAAATAAAGAAGTACACAGCAACAACATGTATAATTCTGAATCTGTAACTTCAGGACCCGGGAGTTGCATCTTCAATGAAATGTGCTAGCAATAATGTCTTAGGAAAAATGTCCAGGATGCAGCAGACAGAAACCTAGAACAAGAGGAGAACAAAGGGGAGAGAAAGGTTGGGGAAAAAGGATAAAAAGAGGAGAAGGAAGGTAAAGAAAAAGGGATCATAGAAAGAGGGCTGAAATAAGAATTTAGGAAATGGATAAAGGGGTTTCAGAAAAAAGGAGCATTAGGTTGCACACAAGGGCCATTTTCCTTTTTTGTTTCCCGCAAGGTGTAGTAGTCAAAGCAGTCACTATCCATGTTCTCTTCCACCTTGTAGAATTAGTAATCCAAAACCCTGTCGCAATTCAGAAGGGTCGGATCCTAGATCTGCCTAATTTAGCACTACATTCAGCAAGTCGCGGAGTCTAACGGACGGGCTGTATTTACCAGGGACCGTCGCAATTTGGTTTGGTCTTAGTTGCGTCCGCACAGCAGGTTGCAGCCCTTACTGGAAGTGTTAGGCGAGACCTATAGGGGAATGTAGATAGGAAAAACTCTGCATATGAAAGGTTACAACAGGAGTAGTGAAGTGTCAGCTCTGCGAACCACAGGTTTACCACTGGGATAGTGGCGAAGTACACAATGAAGTGTCAGTTCTGCGGACAACAGGTTACAGCAGGAGAGATGAAGTGTCAGCTCTGCGGACAACTGTTTACCACAGGGATAGTGGCGAAGTACACAATGAGGTGTCAGCTTTGCAGACAACAGATTACATCAGGAGTGATGAAGCATCAGCTCTGCGGACAACTGGTTACCACAGGGATAATGGCGAAGTACACAATGAAGTGTCAGCTCTGCAGACAACAGGTTACAGCAGATGAATCATCACCATTTTACAGTAGGAGAGAGGAAGAGTCAGCTCTGCAGACAACTGGTATACAGCAGGAGAAATGGAGCCACGTTTAGTACCTAGCAGGTAACTTGATAAACAGGCACTGAGTTACAGGGAGAAGTGCCTTTTAAACTTTGGAGCAGAATTGAGTAGCCAATGGGAGAGAGGCAGAGGACATAAGAGGATTGAGTTTGCACATGCGCAGACCCGAGAAGAAGATGCCGGGCGGAGTGCAGCGGTCAGCGGGGAGCAGGTAAGTGTGCCGGGGCTCAGTTATAGAAACCGAAGGCCCGGCATGTGACTAACCCATTCAATCTTGTGAGTCCATATCTGATCTCTCTACCTCCTTCTCCTTCAAAAACTTATGTGCATTATCAGCAGAAAGGAAGTTCTAAAAGTCAGTACCAGAAACAACTGTCCAGGTACACCACACTTTTTTTGGTACTGACTTTGAAGACTGCCTTTCCACTGACGATGCTCATAACTGTTTGAAAGAGGAGGAGGTGGAGAGATCAGATATAGCCGCACAACATTGAATAGTTTTTGATTACTAATACTTCAAGATGGATAAAAAGAATATAAAGCTTGGCAAGAGATATAAGGTATAAGCTCCAACAATACCCATCTGCTCTTGTTCTTTTACAGTATTCTTTAATATATTTAACTAATATATATGCATAAAATATTACATTTATTCCTTTCTTCTTATCTAGATCAGTATGGCTGGAAGGAGTTGACCTGAGAAATAAGATTATACAGCCTTCAGACAAGTTGCTCAGCATTCCTGAAGTAATGGAATATTTCTATAACCTCCAAATAATACAAACATATGTATTTACCCTACTAATGTCAGAATAACATGTGAAGCTAATACAGTAATCTCCACTCTCACTATCTCTATTACATTCACATCTTGTATTTTTCCTCACTCCCTAAGTTATATGGAATCTTTTGTAGACTAAAATGTCCAAAGTTTACATATAGGTCTAGTGGATAAGGGTCATTTAACTCTGAGACAACTCACCTATTTCTCATGATGGGATGTGGCCTTCCTACCTTCTTAGTACAGCTCTGGTATCTATGTGGTGGTCTTCAGCTGTAAACAATGACTCCAGGGCTGTGTGTATGTCTGTCTTGCCACAACAATTATTTCCAGTGGTTTGCATCAACAGAAAAAAGAAGAGTGAATGTGGTTAGCTAGAAAGCCAGGTAGCCATCTGAAAAGCAATACCAGCACTCATACTGCTCCCCCTTTCCAAAGAGCAAACTCTCGGACAGTCAATCTTTATTTAATGAACAATGAGTTTACCTAATTCCAACAACTTGCTGTTACTTAGTCTTGCTGACACACATGCATTGTCAAGCTCATACTTTAATCATATATCTACATTCAATACACTGAAGTTACACATTTAAGTGGCTTATTAAAAGTGGGGTGTTTTGGAGAAACGCGTATGTTTGCCCTATCCACTTTTTTAGAACTTTTTGAGCTCTCAGTATTATGATTTATAGATGTTCAAATATATAATTTTACATTACTATATATGAGCAAGTCACTCTGTTCTCTGTCAAAATGTAATTTAAAAGGTTATATTATTAAGTATAATTGAATGTACGTAGAACTGCAAATGTCTTCAAATAGTTAGAAGAGAAGTGAGCCTGGCTGGCAGCTGAGCATACAAGTAAGGTCACAGGAGCTTGGCTGTTTATTTCAATTCTAAGTCTTCACAGCCCACGCACATAGGAAAATCCAACAAAACACAGCTAGAAATAACTGTCACAAACAACAACCCTGTCAGATGAACGTATGTTATTAGTTTAGTTCAAACAAATATAATTGATAAGGACACTAATGTGAATGGTTAAAAAATTTGCTAGACCTACTGACGTATGGAATTCTGCACATAACTAATGTGAGAAGCTGCACCTGATCTTGTGGACTTAGTTGTTAAGGCACCAATGTTGTTTTACAAGACCTGAATTATCTGACCAAGCATGACATACTTTCCTCAGATTACAGATTACACAGCTATGTAGAGGATTTACTGGAACAGAGCCTGCAGCAACAAATTGTTTCAACTTGCTACATTCCACATACAAACAGTGATTTGTTGCATGCAATTTTTGGCAGCTTTAGATTTATGGGGGAATCTAGTAAAGGGCGATTTTGTTCAGTAGTTTAAAGTCAATCATAAATGGTCTTTAAAGAAAAACTACCAAGTCTAGCAAACAGAGATTTATGGATTTTGGGTGATTTATAAAAAGGTATTTACTCTCTTAATATCAGAGTTTACCAATTTATTTTAGTGACCATTCGTTTCTGTGGGGATGTGCGATACATGTAGAAACCTCATCAAAATTAAAAGACTATTGAGTGTAGTCATCAATGTCTCCCCCTTGTCGAAGCAGTCATGAAGAGAGTAAGGTGTGGTATGTGATACCCATCGGACGAGAGCCCCCAGCTTGTATAAGATTTTCTCTTTACGTCTCTTTAAATAATAAATGAGATGAGCAGGTTTCCAAAATATAATATTTCTATAGTTTATTATTAAAATGATATTATACATAGATACAGCTGTACTGAACGAAGCAGACATACGCCCAGGGTCTCAAATGCCAATTGACACCCTATATTTGATCAACTCATTCTTTTATAGAATATGTTACTCCTTTTTCTTTAAAACACATCTTCCCAGCTTACATCACTGCTGGAAATCTAAATCTCTATAATTAAAATGACATGTTCATCTTGGACGGTCATCTTGACCTTTTACGGTGCCAATATTTCTTTGGCCATATCCGGCGATATTGTGCAATAATGGAAATTTACAAAAAACATGACTCTTGTTATGTAATATGTGTATTGTGCAACATGTGTTTTTCCGTTCTCTTAAAGCACAGAAACAAAATTCAAGTTCATTGGTTCATACTATTGAACTAATTGGTAATATAGGGTTTTTGTTAATAATTACTTCGACAAGATTTAATTAGTCTCTATTGATGTGGGAGCAAAATAGTCCCAGCCATTCCTCTTACAGCCTGCACATCACATGTAGCAATTGTTGAAACCTCATGTGGTCGGCTGAAAGCTATGGGAGTCCCTGGTTTTGTTCATTTAATGGCAGATAGCACTAGTGTTGATTTTTTTCCTCTGGATATTGTTTCTTCCCTTCATCGTACTACGATGAATCAAGACAAAAAAGTGTATGTTCCATTAGACTGTAGAAGATCAAGAGTAAGAAAAAAATAATACTTGTTCGTTTAAAAAGTGGCAAGGATGTATAATTCAAATAAACCTTATTTGTGTCTGTGTGATTGTTTACATTTTTTCTAACTTAGTATAATGGACACGTCTTCATGTTTTAGCAAAAGCAAATGAGGAATTCTGGAGTGGGGCACACTACCCAATTTGTATTTATTTATTTAGTAGTGGAGCTCTCCCATTCATTTCAATAGAATTGTGAGATACACATAGAAACCCCAATGGTATGAATAAGCCATTGAAATGAGTGTGCTTTTAATTGAACAGTATTGATTTGTGGATTCAAAGCAGAGAGCACTCAAGACTCACTGTAATCCAACTAAAAGCTACCATTATTGAAACCACTTGTAGTTTATTGGCAGCAAAGAGGGGACTGGAGACTATAATCTTCCGACTGGACTACAATACATCAAAACCAAAGAAAAGTTTGTTTCCCATTGGACTACAGCAGATGAAGAATAAAAAAGTAGAGAAATGTTATTTCCCAGTGGACTGCTATAAACAAAGAAAGAATATCTGTTAATTCATATTTTTAAAAAATTTGTAAATATATAAATATATACAGCGGTTAAAGTGGAAAGCTATGAGTGGCAGTATGTCAAATGTAAATGATTGGAATTTGATAGTTTGACAACCAAGGAAGTAGGACAAGTGATGATATGGCATTCTACTTTATACCAGTGCACTTCTACCAGTGTGTGTGTGTGTGTGTGTGTGTGTGTGTGTATGTATATGAATAATATATATATATATATATATATATATATATATATATACATACACACATATGAAGAAGCACAGAAACTCCTTAACGACCCACTACACTACTTAATCACGACCCAACATATGAATTTGTTTCCTTCCTAAGGGATATTTGATTAAAAGGTTTTTACACTAAATTACCAGACAAAGAAGAATTTCAATATCTTATGATTAGTAATCCAACTATTCCTATATTTTATTTTCTCCCGAAAATTCATAAAAATCTTAAAAATCCTCTGGGTAGACCAATCAAAGCGGTCATAGATTCCCTCACTTCCCACATATCGGAATATGTTGACATTTTCCTACATAAATATGTAAATAATCTTGCATCTTTCCTTAAGGACACAACAAGCGTCCTACAAATTTTTAAAACTTTTCACTGGAAGCCTAAATATATATGGGTTACGATAGACGTGCAATCCCTGTATACCTTCATCCAACATCAGAAGGGAGTGGAGGCCTGTAAAGAATTTTTAAACTTAGATTCTGACCTCAGCACCGAACATAATAACTTTATTTGTGAACTCATGACGTTCATCCTTACACACAACTATTTTAAATTCTTGGATGACTTTTACCTTCAGAAAGTCGGGACAGCTATGGGCACGATTTTCGCACCCAGTTTTGCAAATCTCATGATGGGTAGTTGGGAACAACGATATATTTATAATCCTAACCCATTCTCGGAGAATATAGTTCTCTACAAAAGGTATATTGATGATATCATAATAGTATGGAATGGTAATACGGAATGCCTTAACCGTTTCCTTTCCTATTTAAACAGCAATGAGTATAATCTTACATTCACTGCGAAATTTGACACGTCATAAGTTGAATATTTAGATCTAATTCTTATGAACACAGGCAATACCGTAACTACTAAAAACTTTATTAAAACCGTGGACACTAATAGCTACCTGCACTTTAGAAGCGCACATTTAAAGAAATGGAAGACAAATATCCCTTTCGCAAATATCGCAATTCCAAAGAATTAAAAGAAGCTGCAGCAACGAAGAAAACTGTAGAGAGCAACTGTCGATCTATGCAGACAAATTCAAAAAGAGAGGCCATCCTGATGAGCTAGTGAAGGGAGCAATAGAAAAAACTCAAGAGATCAATAGATCAGATCTCTTAAAGTATCATGAAAAGGAAGACAGGAAGGATCAGGTGTCTTTCATTACACAATTCAATAGTGGAGAAACAAAAATTAGATCCACTATTTCAAAACATTGGAGCATTCTTAAAAAAGACCTCATATTAAGCAATATCCTTCCGGCCAAACCAGTGGTCATCTTTAAGAAAAATAAAAAAAAAACCTTAAGGCATGCTTACAAATGAAAAACCGACCTCTAATCTTTTTTTCAGCTATAAAAGGCTCTTATAAATGCAATCACTGCAATATCTGTAAATTTGCCAACCCGCAAAAAAGAACCTTTCATAATTTTGACAATAGCAAATAATATCAGATTAAACACTTTACAAACTGCCTCACCACTTCGGTAATCTACCTATTAGAATGTACGTGTGGTCTCAAATATGTGGGGAAGACCAAATGACCATTAAAGTTAAGAATACAGGAACATGTAAGGAATATAAAAACAAAATAGAAAGCCACTCAGTATCACGCCATTTCCAACAGAAGCATAACTCTAATCCCAGTGAACTCAGCTTTAGAGCTATCGAACATGTCACATTGGGTCCAAGAGGAGGCGCCCTAGATAAGAAACTCTCAAGAAGAGAGATGTTTTGGATTTTTGAATTAGGAACTTTGACACCACAGGGTCTGAATGAGAACTATGAAATAGCTTCATTCCTATAATAGTCATGTATTCCTTTATTGCACTTTTTTATGGTTGAAATTACTGTACCCCTGATACCTGGTGCTAGACATTCTTTTATATGTGCCATACGCTATTTATTTCCTAGGAGTTGCCTAGAAATAATCATATCATTTCTATGCAAATTATTTTAATTTTATTTTTAATACTACTTGCTGTAATATACTATATCCAGTTATATGCATTTGTACATTTTTATATGTCTATTTTCTTGTACATGCCTTTTATACATTTGCTCATAATAATATTACTTTTAATATATATATATTTTTTATATATTTTTTATCTGTTATTAAAAGATATAGCTATATTTAATCTGATTTATATATTATTTACCTATGTATATACATGTTTGTATAGTGTATAATTTATATATGTATGCACTTTATTGAGGGGTCACTCTCAGTGCCCTTATCATATATGGCCACTGTCTATCTCTCTATGGAAAAAATGCCCACACTTATAATCTCTAGTACTTGCCACTTCAAATGGCTTTAATACACAAGTCCCGTTCACTAGGGCACATGTAGAAGCCCCATTAGTAACTATCCTTCTTGTACTGGGAGAAGGAAGGAAAGAAGAAAAGGGAGATAAGGGAGGAGGGGAAAAAAATATATTTTTTTTCTTTTTCCCCCATGAGCACTTACTTCCGGTTTCGCGGCACCTGTGACGTCAGCGCAAGATGGCGCCGCGCACTATCCCTATAAATTATATCTGTGCACATATGCATTCAATTCCTCCTGATGAAGTTCTCTGTTTGAACGAAACGCGTTGAGGCCTTTATTACTACACTATCCTGATATACACCACCACACTCTGGGAGCTATAGATCCTATCCTACACTGAGCTTTTGTATGGAGCCTATGAAGGGACGTCTATAAGTACCACCTGGAGATGTGACAATTTACCAGCAATCCTGCCTATATATTACAGATAAGCTTTTATATTTTATCTGCATTGTGAGTTTGCATTTTATAAATTTAACTGTTTATTACATTTTCTATAAAATACTACACCATATGGCTTTTTCATATATTCTCTCCTAATGACGAGCAGATGAGATTGGTGTTGCAGCTGTGTTTATTATTAGAATATACTATATATATTTCCATATTACTGCGGCTGAGGGAGACATGATGGAGCATCATATGTCGGGAAGACCTAGGAGCCATGATACAGATAAGAGTTTTTTATATTTCTATCTGGTACGCACACCATCTTAATAATTACTGTATGATGTTTCAGTTGTTACACGCTGATTAAGTACCGATATTCGGCCTATTGGTATATGAAGACCTTTGCGGTGTTCTATATAGACATTTATTGGATATATTGTCTGGACTGTTCTGTGCTTATTGTGCATTGTACACCTATTTGTCATTTATATTCTGTATACACCTGAAGGCGCCGTCATTCTTTACCCATTGTACTATATATATATATATATATATATATATATATATATATACACACTCATACATTGCATGTGTACATTACCCAGTTGCCTTCCTCTCTACTTTACTTGTATGGATAGTACATTAATTAGATTCCAGGTGAGGCGGCACTCAAGGATTTAAGACAAATTGTAGTTTGTATCAAAAGGGTGCACTTAAACCATTTCAATGTTTCATTATTTTACTTTGCTCTGGGACAAACACACACCAATGCTTTTCAATTCTGTGAATCTTTCTTCTTCTGTTGGGTTTGAACTTGTAACCTTTTGATTCCCAAATGGAACATCTACCCTCTATGTTACAGCTCACTTAAGAGAGCTGTTAGTCAGTAGATTTCTTAATACTTGCAACATATGCTTTTAAATACATTCTAAACTAGTTGATTTAAATGCATACTTTTTCTCAAGAGGTAAATAAAAAACAAAAAGCTCTTTCGAAAATATATCTATCTTTTCAATGTAATATTTACAATCATCTTATGTTATCCCATATTATATTATACATAGTATACATAGTATTTTGAAAATAATATTATGTGGTTTCAACCACTTTGCATCCTTTATTACAACAACCTCTCAAAGAAGTTTTATTCTTAAACGCATTTTCCATCAAATAAAATCATGTATTATTTAAGGGCGATTTTTTCAAAATAAATGAGTATGTGGGAACTCCATTACATTTTATACGCACAACTTACTTCGGCTGGTGTTGAATTAATAACCTTTTGTTTACCAAATGGAGCCTTTACTCTCTATACTACAGTCCTCCTCCAACAGGGTTTTGATCAATGGATGCACATATACTTACAACATATATTTTTAACAAAAAAAAAACATTCAGAACTCGTTCATTTCAATACATGATTTTTTCAAGATATATCCCTTTTTAAGATTTTATTAATTAACAAATTTAATGCTAAAGTAACCATTTGAGCTCAAAATTGTTATTTAATCCTTTAGGGATATTGTACCTACAGTGTATATTAGCTTAATTTCTGTTTGTGCTAATAAGGAGCTGGAATACTTCCTCCTTCATTGTTCTTGGATTTTCTCAATTCCACAGAAAGACTTAATTGAATTAATGTTACATTCATGTTTCTGTTTACAATGTGCTGACAATGAGTGCAACATATATCCTTTCTTTATATTTCTGAGGTGTTCAGCCCATCTTTCCTTCAACTTTCTACAGGTTCTCCCAATACATTGTTTTTGGCATATACATTCAATCACATACACACAGTTTTTAGAGTTGCATGTGATAAATTTATTTTATGAGTATAGTTATTAGAGTAGGATTTTATTTCTTCCACTTTCGTAACTTTGCTTTTAATACTCCTACACATAATGCAGGATCCGCATCTGTAGAATCCTTTTGACTTAATTCCATTCTCAATCTTAGATTTAAAGTTGCAACTTCTAACAAGATGATTCTTCAGATTCATAACCCTCTTGTATATACAATGGGGAGTATTTGATACTATATCATTTAAACCAGGAACTCTAATCAACACAGGCTAATATTTTTTGATAATTTTCTCCACATTATTAAAATCTGAATTGCCTAGCGTGATAAATGGAATTTAATTTAAAAATCTATTCTACATTTCTTTTCTTTTTTTTGCTAGGGACTAAAAGTGTTTGTCTATCTATTTTTCCAACTCTTTCTATATTTTTTTCTATTTTGTCCTCTTTATATGCTAAGAGAAAAATTATGCATTTAAATGATCTAGTTCAGAATGCATTTAAAAATATATGTTGCAAGTATTAAGAAATGTACTGATTAAAAGCTTTGTTAAATGAGCTGTAGGAAAGAGGGCAGATGTTCCAGTAGGGAATCAAAAGGTTACAAGTTCAAACCCAGCAGAAGAAGTTTGGGTGTAGAAAATTTATTTTATCAGGGATG
The DNA here is from genome assembly GCF_038048845.1 of Mixophyes fleayi. Lineage (NCBI taxonomy): Eukaryota > Metazoa > Chordata > Amphibia > Anura > Limnodynastidae > Mixophyes > Mixophyes fleayi. The sequence goes on along the minus strand of NC_134409.1, from coordinate 51,591,096 downwards.
TCTCACAGATGTATTTTATTTTAGGATTAAGCCCTCATTATTATGAATTTATTAGATATATGTGCAATATGCTATATGTTTTTTAAGATCAAATATAAGATGAATGTTACTGCAGAGATTAAAAGGAACAAATGTGTAATATAATGGAAAAGATTATGTTAATTAATTAATCAGATGAACCTGTGTAAGATACATAATGATTGGTATATAGAAGTATAAAAGATTGGGGTGACCGCTTCTCCCCCACACCTTGAGAAAGATTCACAGAATCGAAACATGTTGGTGGTGAGAACAGGGGGGGGGGAGTATCTGATACCAGGTGAGAACTGCTCCTGAAAGACTTACAGGACTGTGAGGCAATGTGGCCCGCACCTGCTGATATCATCTCGCAGTGATTGTGCTCCTTACATGCCTGTTATGTGCTTAATGGGGTAAGAGTCCACCTTCATGGGGATTGGAGAGAAATTTTAAAACTTTATATTGGAATGTTTTTATATTTTTTTATATATTTTTTACATACTGGAAAAAATAAAGAATATTTATTTACTTGTTTAAGCAAATCACACTATTGTTGCTTTATTTGTTTATAAACCCAATCTGTGGAGTGATAAGTGAAATGAAATACAGAAATGTTTGGTTCATCTGTAAAAAGTGAATAACTCCTATAAAGTCAGACCTTTCTAAGAGAGGAAAGAAAGGGAGATTGATATTACACTTGTGGATGAGAACATTTCTGAGTTTGAAATTTAATTGGAATATATCTGCTGTGAAGTTTAAATCAGAAGAAAGATTGCAGTTGTTTAGGTTTAAGAGTTAACACAGTTTGCACTATGATATTTCTTACTTTGTTTCTTTATATGTAACACTGGAGGAAAAAGAGGAAGTCATACACCTTTATTAAGAAGAAAGTACACATCATTTTAAAGGCCAATATTTGTTTGCTTGTTTTATATTGTAACACTGGAGAAAAATAAGGAAGTGACAAACTGCTATTAAGAAGAAGGCACACATCACTTTAAAAGGACATTGTGCTAAGGTATGCCTACAGCTGCATCACCCAGATCAAGCCCAATTTTGTCTAATCTTGGAATCAAAGCAGGATTGGGCTGGGTTAGTACTTGGATAGGAGACCGCCTGGGGATATCAGGTGCTGTAGGTTAAAGAATAATTAATTAAATGCTATTGTTGTATAATGTACAATAACACACAGTGCACTTTATTTGTTTTTTGGTTGTACCTGTTCTTGCACCATTTCCTGGTTCTGCATTATTAATATTCTGAAGTCTAGATTGCTTCATACAAATCAGCTGGGTTCTGACTGTGATTATCCTGACACTGTGCTAATTTGCTTCAAGATACATTGTGCATTTTATTGCCTTGCCTAAAGACTGTATAATTTTCAAGAGATATTGTTTATTCCAGTGATTGTGTATTGCAGTGATTATTGGACTATGCGTTAGTTTGTACCAGCATTGCGTCAAGAGACATTGGGGTATATTTACCTATATTTATGGAACCAGACTTTGTCACCTATAAAGATCCTTACTGATTTAGGTATATTCTGCACTGGAGAATTGATCAGTCACACCGGAGTCTGTCAAATCAACTCTGTTTAGTGAAGCTTTAAGCGCTAGTATTCATACAAATAATATTACATGCCTAACTTATCTTTAGGCTTACATTGTGTAATAGCACATTTCATTTTTGTATAGTATGTATTTTAAACAAATCATCTTCTCATGACCACCCGTCTTGTAGTCTGTAGTATGGACACCTTGTTATCTCAGCTTTACAGTTCTTCTCTCAACTGAGAGAATAACTTGCCATTCTAATCACAATTACTGCAACTGCGCAATTCTGCATGCAAGTTATTCTAACTAATCTTATTCTGATACCAAATATTTCTATATGTCACATTGCTAAATTAAAGACATCGTTATTTCTTTCACACGGTTTCAACGTTTTTTTAAAAATAGCAATTCTATTAAAAACAAAGCACATCAGGTTTTATCTTTAATAAAGAGGTTTGCGGGAACCGCCACTTGGTAAATGTACTCCCTTGTGTACTATCAGGCCATGCCAAGCTTATTGTCAGGCTTATTGCCATGCAGTTGGTACCATAAATAATATGGGATATGCCAAACGTGAGGTTATTTTTTCTCTGGTTTTGTCTAAAAATATTGCCTTATGTTGTCTTATCAGCTGTCCACTAAGCCTATTTAAGGCTCATTTGGGTGTGGCTCACAAGATGTAAGCTTCCTAGATGTAAGCCCCTATACCAGAGATGTGCGTGTATCTGATTTTAACTGCATTGTAATGGTGTTTAAAGCTTATAGGTCAGAGTAGGACCTGCATACAATGAGGTGCCCTTGACGATGGTATGTAGATTTAAATGTTTTAATAAAAGTATGAACCAATATCTCAGGTTTTCATTTTCCTAGGTACACACAGATATGTAGTGTTAAGGATAAGCACTGACGACAACATTTAATTTTGTTTTAAAAAACTATATATACCTACATTAAAAAGAGTTGGTGGACAAATAGGCGCAAGATTCTTGTCATATAAAATCCCTTTACCATATATGCACTCAATAATTTTTATAACTCCAAAACAACAAGATGCTATTGTACCGCTCTAGGGTCTGGAAGCACCCGGAAGGTCTGCTTGAGTTGATGATACCTTCCAAAAGGCGCAGAGTCTAATGGGGAGGGAGGTATTCACCCAGGACTTCCTTAAGGGAGTTTGGACTTTGCAGCTCCTGAACCGCAGGCCGGGGGTCTCAAGGAGGGTAACAAGCGAGACCGAGATGAGAACCAAGTCACAGGAGTAAGATAGTTGCTGATAGGAGTAATAATGATGAATATATTCTGCAGGTAGATGAAGCATAGAGTTCCTGTGGGGCTAGGAGGCCCCTACGGTCAGGATCGTGAGCAAGTGCAATGGTCTGCAGGTAGAGAGGGAACAGAAGTACCTATGTGCAGGAGATGGAGACTGGTAGAAACACACTGCAGCAGGATGATGCTGTAACACCAGAGAGCTAAAAACAGGTATTGGCGGTAATGCTCTGCAGCAGGACAGTGCTGACACACCAGAGACCTGGAAGCAGATAAAGGTGGTAATACTCTGCAGCAGGGTAACATTGCAACACAGGATAACTCAAAGCAGGTATTGGTGGTAATACTCTGTAGCAAGATAATAATGTAACGCTGGAAAGCTGGAAGCAGGTAAAGGTGGTAATACTCTGCAGCAGCAGGAGAACAGGAGCCAGACTGGAACACGTCTAGACAAGCGAGGAGACCTGATGATCTGGCACTTAGATAAGGAGGCAGGTGTATTAAATAGACAGGACTGACAGGCAATCAACCAATCAATCAATAAATCAGGTGAATGAAAGGAGTTTTGAAAAGGGCTGGTTTTGCAGATGCGCAGTTCAGACAGGCAAGATGGCACCCACCAGAGCAAACCACGGGGACCCGCTGAGAGAGGAGTATGGCAGTCAGAAATAGATAGGAGCACCGGACCCCAACCAGATGGTCAGCGGGTCCTGTACCTGACAACTATCTACTTTAATTTTTCTCTCTTACCTTTTGATTTCTTTTCCTTTCTTTATTTTCACCATTCCATTTCCATAGTCATAATTCCACATAAAAGGAAAAATAAACGCATATAGCAAAGTAGGTCAAGTAAACTCTATTTCAAATATTAGTCCTTTCACCATGTGGTGATAAAAATTATACCACACTAACAGTGAAAGCACCAAAAAAATCTGTGCAGTGATGACAGAACTCCCTTCACCCAAATAGTATTGTGCTTACATTCACTATATGTAGAACATCAGCCTCAATAAATATTTATTAGGCTGATGTTCTACATATAGTGAATGTAAGCACAATACCATTGGGGTAAAAGGAGGATTACGGGAAAACAACACACTGATTCCCTTCACCAAGTTGAGTAATATTTTTTGGACATTCGAGCTGCAGTGTAACGCTTAGATGTGCATATGTTCCAGACCCTAAAACTTGAAACCGGAAGTTCGGTTTTTGAATGCTCGCTGCATTTAAAGGAAACCAGGAAGTATTTTGCCGAGAGGGAGAAGCTATTCCTTACTTCCTGCCATCAGAGGAGGTACAGTGGAAGGGACTCTAAGTCCATGGACGAACACTACACTACAGAAAATCATTTTAATTATAAAGAATGACAACAGAGGACTAAGCTTTAATATGAGTACTTACGCAATGAATATTATGGATACCTTGATCAAAATGTGTGCACACTAATATATGGGGATTTTAGAATTTACAATATATATCACCAACGAGTGACTATGACGGACTGATTAGAATTCTATGCCTCACACTACATGTTATGTTATATGATTTTAAACTGCAGGTTCTTGGGATAAAACCTGGGGGTAAATGTATCAAGCTGCGATTTTGCATTTCCAGAAAATTTCTCGGGTGAGTTTAAACTCGCCGATGTATAAATCAATTTGACATTCTCAAAATTGCAGTCCTACCATTTTGCTACTCTAGCTATACAAATCGCCAAATATATGAAGCTGCGATTTTGCAAACTCACCCGAGTTTGAATTCAAAATCGCCAGATAGAACACGCTGCTTTCTATAGGCGAGATTGCCAAACACAAAACTGTTACACTGCAGGGTAATGGTAATCTAAATGGAGGCACAATGGGAGTTTCAATAAAGCATGTTTTTTGCTGTAGATGGGCAAAAACGAATATGAAATTTATTACAATTTATTTTTAGAATAAATTAGTGGCCCAAACTTAATTATAGATTATATGTAAGGGTGTTTTTTATTTTATTACAGTGGCTCACTATTTCATTACCAGTGGGGCAATAATTATATTTGTATGATGTGGCAACACTTATTCACTTATAACAATATTTCCAGATGGGGTCACCATTTAAAGTACATTTCTGTAGCACTACAAGATGCTGCATTTTATAGGTGTGATTAGCAAACACATTAGCCATTGGTCTATGCAGGCTAATGAGGACTATAAAAAGGGATATAATAAAAAAATGGCACTTTGCCATATATGCAAACCAAAAAAACTTTTTTATTTTTTTACTTTGCTGTGGGCTCAGAAGACTTGGGTCGGTTGACACCCCTGATCCTCCCACTGCAAGGCATAGGAACTGTGGTTAATGATGGGCTTGGGGTAGTGCTTTTGGTGCTGCCAACTGAAGATGATGGCACTGATAGCCGTGTCAATAATTGCCCACACATTGTTAATAAATTGCTGGACAGTTAATGCACAGTCTGTCAAATTATTCAACCCAGTATTCAATTGAATCAGCCTGTTAACAATTCTTTCTAAGGACGTGGACATACGTAGCTGATTGTTCTGCATATTCCGCAGACAAATGAAATGAAACCCTTTTGTCAACTGTAGCTGAATCCCTCTTAGGGAGTCCTGGTTTAATTGCACCAAATTTTCCTGCACCCTGCTAAACTGTTGAATGGATGCAGCCAAATTGGGCACTGGTGCAGGTTGAGGTTGGGTAGGTGTTGAAGTTGGTGGCTTGGGTGTGGGTGCAGCCCGCACAGACTACTCAACTTCAGTGTCTGTTTGCACAGTCTGTAAGATGGTGACCTCCTCAGATTCAACATCGGGAGCCTTCACCAAACCTTGTGATGTTCATTAGAAAATGGATAAAAAGCATTAATAACCATTATCGGGCCAGATGATATCCATTGCAGACAAAAGTTTCATAGCATATGTTTCACTCCCATTTCAACATAGGTGCATTTACCTTCTAAGGAGTCTTTCTACTCCTGTGTTGCAACTGCTGGTGCTGGTAGTGTCTGCTTTTAGGGGGAGGCTGTGTGGTCAAAAATTTGAAATGTTTGATATTCATCGTCATCATCATCATAATCAACATTTATTTATATAGCACCAGCAACTTCCGTAGCGCTTTACAATTGGGAACAAACAACAATAAAACAATACTGGGTAATACATATAGACAGAGAGGTAAGAGGGCTCTGCTCGCAAGCTTACAATCTATAGGACAATGGGAGTTTGATACACAAGGGTAAGTGCTACATCATATTGCACATTTTTACACTTAGACTTCAAAGGTATAAAGTAAAGTGGGCTATATGATCAGTCACACAGCAATGTTGGTCAGATGGTTGTTGTCTTGTGTTAGCTTTGTAGAGGGTGGTAACAGGATATCCTAGGGAGATTGAGATGGTGATTGAAGAATATCGTAAGCTTGTCTGAAGAGGTGAGTGTTTAGAGAACGTTTGAAGATTTGAAAAATAGAGGAAAGTCTTATTGTGTAAGGGAGGGAATTCCACAAAGTGTGTACAGCCTGAAAAAAGTCCTGTAGCCAAGAATGGGAAGATATTATGAGAGTGGAAGAGAGACGCAGAACGGAGTTGTCAAGTTGGGAGACATTTGGAGACAAGTGAGGAGAAGTATGTTGGTGTAATTTTGTTGATGACCTTGTACGTTAGTACAAGAATTTTATATTGGATTCGCTGAAAAACAGGCAACCAGGGCCGGTGCTAGGGTCCACGGCATCCTAGGCATTTATAAAACAGTGGCGCCCTCCCCCCGCAAAAATCGCCGCCCCCCCCCCCCCCCCCGCAAAAATCGCCACCCTCCTCCCTCCTCCCTCCTCCCTCCTCTCCTTACCTTGCCTCACCACCGCCGCCTCTCTGCTCCGTCTCCTCCCCTCCACTCACTGACACTAGTAAGTGGAGGGGAGGAGATGGAGCAGAGAGGCGGCGGTGGTGACAAAATAGCCTCTTCCCCCCTACCCGTCCATCTGAATGCTGTGCGGCGGCCGTGACAGGTATGGTCAGCGGTCGCCGCACAGTTTTAAAGTATTTTAGAATTCTGTGGCGCCCTCCAGAGCCCGGCGCCCTAGGCAAGTGCCTAACCTTGCCTAATGGGAGCGCCGGGCCTGCAGGCAACCAATGTAGAGACTGACAGAGTGACTCAGCAGAAGAATAATTTGCAAGGAAAATCAATCTAGCTGCTGAGTCTGATCTAGGGTTTGAGTCTGATTTTGGGAAGACCAGTAAGAAGGGAAATGCAATCGTCAATGCGGGAGATGAGTGCATGAATTAAAGTTTTTGCAGTGTCTTGTGTGAGATATGTGCGTATTGTCACGTGCAAAAAACATTCAGTAAAATGAAAACACATATTTTACAAATGCTCAGACTATTTGCAATGTGCAGAAAAATTAAACATTTCTGTGTTGCAGAATTACTGTTTGAACATAAAGGATAAACATTTGCACCATTATAGTGTATTCACCAGCAATAGGTTGAGACCAGTGGTAGTAAGCATATCGATGCTGACTACCCCGTCAACACTTACCCCAACAACACTTCTCCCGACAACACTTACCCCCGACATGCCATACCCCGAAGCCGGCTCCAATTCCTGTCGTCATTCACCATGGCGATGTTATTATTACTGTTGTTAAGGGGGTAATGTAAGTATGCGCCCATGTACAATGTAGAAAGCTTTGTAAACTACATTGTGCATGGGCGCATACTTGCATTACCCCATTAACAACAGCGATAATACCATCAGCATGGTGAATGACGTCATGAAGTGGAGCCAACTTCTTACTTTATCGTAATTGGTTGCAGATGCTTTGAAGAGTAGTCGTCATCGCTGATCGTGGGGAAGGAGCCCTTCAGAGTTATCATGTTGGGGTAAATGTTGTTGGGGTACTCGCCATCAATATGCTGTACCCCACTGTATTAGGATCCTGTGATCCGTCATAATAATGATACAATGCCTTTGATCTTATTAATAACTAATCTCATTAATTATTGGGATATAATGCAATTTGCGTCTTTTTCGCTATTTTAGTCACGTCGAATAATACGCACCCGTGACATCTCAGATGTACTTTAGAGGCATTATTTCACAAAACCTTTTGAGTTTTCGCCTAGTACCATGCCAACCATAAACAAGGTATCCCAGTTGTTATGCTTATATATCGCCTAAATATTATACATCTATTGACTTCCACGTCCGATAGCCCACCATTATGTGTTAATCACTAAATAAATACCAATCTATCATTTACCTCACTATACTGCATTATCTATATAAACATCCATTCATCCTATTCATTCCAGTTATCTAAACATACAAAACAGGAATAAAGATACAAGTCTTTTACTTTACAAAGATAATCAAATATACAATACATAAATACATACATACAATACAGATAATATATTATAGATTCTACAGACATGATGATATATATTTAATGTACTAGTGTATATGCTGTAAGACAGAAATGTATATGTGTGTACGGTCAGTTTTGCTCTTCTGTGTGGTGTGTTTAGATGTAACAAGAGAAATAGTTTGTGTATGTTTAAATGTGTAGCAAGCACATGTTCGTGTATGTTTAAATATGTAAGCAAGCACATGCTTGTGTATGTTAAAGTGGGTAAAGAGAAATTTGTTTAAGTGGTAGATAAAGAAAGATTAAATGAGAGAGAGAGAAATAAAGATATAAGATACATAGTGCATGTATGTGTAACATGTGGTCAGAAAGGATAGCATAGAGATAGAGAAAGAGATCGGGGGAAGTAAGCTAGAGTCCATTGTAGTGTAAATTGCAAGCATTCATGAGAAGTTAGCTTTTGTAAAGCATGTGTGAAAAGGTTACTTAAAGATTCAGAAAGTTAATAGAAATAATAATAATATAACTTTATTATAAATAAACAGATACAGATTCAGAGGAAAGTTAACAGAAATACAAGCAAGAAAGGTTATACAACAGATATAAGAAGATAAAAGTTACAGACAGATTTGGTGTAAGCTTACTGTGGAGTGTGTATTTCCTGTAGTCTCCAGGTGGAAGAGAAGTCCCCAACTTCCAAGTGTGTATGTGGTGTGGTCAAAAGACAACAGCAATGATGACTCACTGCTCTATTTCTTAGCTCTAACTTCTTGTCCTGTGAGCACGTTTTTCCTTTGTTTGAACCTAACTTACTCTGGAGCCATTTATGATAGACAATTTCTTTGGTTGAAATTCTTTGGCTTTCAGCCAGTTCATATCTTAATCTGCGCATAAGTTTGGTGCATGTAAACAGCAGTGGAATGCTAACGGCCATCGTGACTCAAGCTCCGCCCACCATGACTGCGTCATCAGCAGCGATATAGGAGCACCTTCACACCCACCCTTTGAGACACAGGTCTGTCGGTGTCCCAAGCATTGATGACCTTGAGGAGCACAATAGGGATTAACTGTTTAAATTCCTCTTCGTAATATGTGTAGGACATCACAGCATTCCCTGCAGCTGCTCGCCTCTCCTTTGCCATCTTCTCCTTCACTCTCCTTTTGATGGCATATTTTTTTTTTCTGCAGTTCTCTTTTCTTCTCTTAATGGGGCCCACAGCAAATACAGCATCACATAATTGTGACTACAGCTGCTTTTTTCTTGCAAAAGTGGTCTTTACAGCAAGGCTCCCCAAAATGCACTCATACACTAGGACTAGACTGTGTATGAGGGCACAATTCTCAGCAAAACTAAAGCGCATATTGCTCCCGGATTTAGTTTTGCCCACAGAAGGGCAGACTTCCTTCTGCTTCTCCTCACCTCCTAGCTCCTCTTTTTCCTCCTGCCCACTCTCCCTAGCCTCCTCAGAGAAAACATGCAACACTAAAATGCAGATTTATAGAGAAAAAGGCAAATCAGGGGGCATCAAGGAAACAAATAAAAAAATATTCACTATAGATGATAATCAATTAAAGGAGATCAGCATTTTTAATTTATCCAAACTAGAGATGGTCACTGACCCCCGTGTTTTGGTTTTGGATTCGGTTTTGGATCTGGATTACCGTCGTGTTTTGGTTTTGGTTTTGGTTTTGCAAAACCGCCATTGCGTGTTTTGGTTTTGGTTTTGGTTTTGTTTGGTTTTGTTTTGCTATTTTTTGGGAAAATCCATGTTTTTGGGCCTAAATTAACCCAATTTAGTGCTCCAACTGTTTTAGAGACAAGTAATCTAATTGTTGAGGTAATAAATCATCCAAAAAAACAGTTTAATTCTTCGTTGGTAGGCCTATTCTACACACAAAACAGATTGTCTTCCTCTCCATCTATGCATATTGGCAATGCAGCCATCGTCTTTGAATGTATATTACACCCTACACTTATAGTTAAATATGTAAAGAAATGGAAAAAGCCAGTTTGGTTTCTGTCTCTCAAGGCCCCCCTCCACTTGTATAAAATACCAAAAAATTCAGCCATTATAGACTGTACAATATTAATTGACATGGAGAAAGCCAGTTTGGTTTCTGTCTCTCTAGGCCCCCCTCCACTTGTATAAAATACTAAAAAATTCAGCCATTATAGACTGTACAATATTAATTGACATGGAGAAAGACAGTTTGGGGTCACTCTGTATCTCTAGGCCCCCCTCCACTTGTATAAAATACCAAAAAATTCAGCCATTATAGACTGTACAATATTAATTGACATGGAAAAAGTCAGTTTGGTTTCTGTCTCTCTAGGCCCCCCTCCACTTGTATAAAATACCCAAAAATTCAGCCATTATAGACTGTACAATATTATGAAAAATGGACAAAGCCAGTTTAGGGTCACTCTGTCTATGACACCCTACCCTTAAGGATAAATTGCCCTAACAGCAGCCTTTCAAGATGGTATGTGATATGGAAATGCCACAAGTCCCTTTCCTCTTTGGGGGTAGATTGCACCCTACACTTACATAGAAAGTTTTAAAAAGATGTTATCGGCATCATCTTCAGCTTAATCCTCACCCTCATCAGTGTGTACGTCATCACCACAGACTATCAATTCATCGCCGCTTGAATCCGCCATTAGAGAACAGTCAGTGCTTTGATGTCTTGGATGGTGAAGGCCTTCCTCGTGGAAGATGTAGTTCATTTTTATAAACATCATTTTCTCCACATTTTTGGGAAGTAACCTTCTACGGCGATCACTGACTAAGTTCCCTGCTGTGCTGAACACTCGTTCAGAGTACACACTGGAGGGTGGGCAGCTTAGGTATTGCAAAGCAAGTTTGTACACGGGTTTCCAAATGGCCTGCTTTTCTTCCCAGTAAGGAAAGGGACTGTCTGACATTTCCATATCAACTACCTCTTGAAAGTAATCCTCCACCATCCTTTGCATGTTTATACTCATATTGGATGGAGTTATGGGCAAAGTGACACATTTTTTTGAAAAATCCTTCAAACCAGCCCAGATGTTAAATTGTTCTTGTCTGCCCCCTGTGTCTTCCCTGCTTCTTTTTTGGAAATTTAATTTTTTACGAGCAACAGCTTGAGAAAGTGAAGGAGGACACGTCGTCAAGCCGAGGCCCAGTTCAGCGGCCAACTTGCTGAGCAATAGCTCCTTGCAAAAGTTCACATCTCGCTCATTTACAAGTAAAGACTCAATGTAGGTTTTAAACCTTGGATCAAGCACAGTGGCCAAAACGTACTGATCCGAGTTCAAGATCTTAATAACTCGAGGATCATTGTGAAGCGAATTAAGTACTTGATCGACAAGGCCAACATACTTTGCTGAATTGCTTGCTTTCAGCTCCTCCTTCATTTTCTCAAGCTGCTTTTCCAATAGTCTAATTAAAGGAATGACTTGGCTCAAACTAGCAGAGTCTGCACTGACCTCACATGTCACAACTTCAAATGGTTTCAGCACCTTGCACAGCACTGAAAGGATTCCCCACTGTGCAAGAGTGAAATACATCCCCCCTCCTTTCCCAATGTCATGACTTCTGCAATATGCTTGGATGGCTTTGCGCTGTTCCTCCATCCTCTGAAGCATGTACAGGGTGGAATTCCACCGAGTTACCACCTCTTGCTTAAGTTGGTGGCAGGGCAAGTTAAACTGCTCTTGGAGCTGCTGTAATCTCCTACATGCTGTGGCTGAATGCCTGAAATGGCCTGAAATTTTACGGGCCACCGAAAGCATCTCCTGCACCTCACGGTTATTTCGTAGGAAGCTCTGCACCACCAAGTTGATGGTGTGAGCAAAACAGGGAATATGTTGGAAATCACCCAGCTGTAATGCTCGCACTATATTGTTGGCGTTATCTGAAATGACATACCCTGGGGAGAGTCCGAGTGGTATAAGCCATGCATCAATCACATCTCTCAGTTTGCGTAACAAATTGTCAGCCGTATGCCTGTTAGTGAAGCCGGTGATACAAAGAGTGGCCTGCCTGTGACAAATGTTACGTAGTGGTGTACATGCTGCTGCTGTTCCTGCTGGTGAAGGTGAATGACCAACCTAGTGGGCTGTCACAGTCATATAGTCTTTGGTTTGGCCACTTCCACTTGTCCACATATCTGTGGTTAAGTGAACAGTGGGCAGAATGGCATTTTTCAGCGCAATCTCTACATTTTTACACACTTTTTGGTATAGTTGTGGAATAGCTTTACGGGAGAAATGGTGTCGCGATGGAATTCTGTAACGCGGACACAAAACCTCAATTAACTGTGAAAAACCAGCTGCGTTTATTGTGGAGATTGGACGCAGATCTAACACTAACATTGCAGCCATGGCGTCTGTGATTTTCTTGGCGACTGGGTGACTGCTGTCATATTTGCTTCCCCTCGCAAATGATTGTTTCACAGTTAATTGCTGAAATGTAGGACTGCTCATTTTATTAACCTGCCTCTGGGATGACGATTCACCCCCAGCAGCAGCAACAGCAGCAGCAGGACTAACGCTTTCTTCAGAGGAATCAATAATAGTGCCGGAGTCATCCAGCCTTAAGTGGGATGCCGGGCTAACTCCGAGCGCTACTGAGGATATTGATGAGGATGGTGTGGTGGGTGTATTTTGTAGCCGTCGGTATGTCGGTGAGCGGAGGGTCTTAGCTGATGAGGGAGTGCTTGTATTCTTTTGGGAAGAACTTTCAGCTTTTCCCAACACTTTGCCATGAACTCTGGTTAAATGGCGTAACATAGACGAGGTTCCAAGATGGTTAAGGTCCCTCCCTCGACTGACTGTGGCTTCACATACACTACAAATGGCTATACAATTGTTGTCTGGATTTGGGTAGAAATAATTCCACACATAAGAAGTGGATTTTTTTGTTTTATGCCCAGGCATGACAATGGCCTTTTTCTTGTCACGTGCCAGAACTGCTGCCACTGGTGCAGGACTTACACAAACAACCTCATCCTCATCAACATCCTCATTAGCGCCCTCGTCGCCTACACAAATCTCCCCCTCATCCTCTTCTAATTCCAAAGTGGCATCCTCAATTTGGGTATCACCGGCTACACTCGGGCTATTAAGGCACACATCAGCAGAATGCTCACGATTAGACATCCCACTGTTGGATGGACTCTCCACAGGGATTGTTGTCATTTGTGAATCAGAGCAAATATTCTCCTGTAATGCCTCACTGTTATCTTGCAGCTCGGCTTTGACGCGTAACAGTAGTTGTGCACCAATTGTACGCTGGGTAACTTTTTGGGATCTGCCACTAATAGCCAAAGGTGAAGGCCTCATTCTCTCTTTGCCACTGCGTGTGTAGAATGGCATGCTTGCAATTTTTTTTTTATCGTCACTTAACTTTTGCTCAGTTACACTTCTTTTTCGCTTCAATACAGTAAATTTTTTTTTGGTTTTTGTTTTTTGCACTAATTTGAAAACACTCTGTTGTTTGACATCGCCTTGGCCAGATGACGTACTGGGAACACTAACATCAGGATTGGTGACAGAACCTGGTTGCTCATTCAGATCATATGTGGACTGCTTTGAATCCATTCTGAGCGCAAACCACTGGGGAGTGCTAAAAATTATTTAGTAGATACTGCTGACAGTTATGACTTTTGACAGCCAGAAATATTAATGCACAATTAGGGAGGACACCCCAAAAGCACTGAGGAGTGCTAAAAATTATTTAGTAGATACTGCTGACAGATATGACTTTTGACAGCCAGAAATATTAATGCACAATTAGGGAGGACACCCCAAAAGCACTGAGGAGTGCTAAAAATTATTTAGTAGATACTGCTGACAGATATGACTTTTGACAGCCAGAAATATTAATGCACAATTAGGGAGGACACCCCAAAAGCACTGAGGTGTGCTAAAAATTATTTAGTAGATACTGCTGACAGAAATGACTTTTGACAGCCAGAAATATTAATGCACAATTAGGGAGGACACCCCAAAAGCACTGAGGAGTGCTAAAAATTATTTGGTAGATACTGCTGACAGATATGACTTTTGACAGCCAGAAATATTAATGCACAATTAGGGAGGACACCCCAAAAGCACTGAGGAGTGCTACAAATTATTTAGTAGATACTGCTGACAGATATGACTTTTGACAGCCAGAAATATTAATGCACAATTAGGGAGGACACCCCAAAAGCACTGAGGAGTGCTAAAAATTATTTAGTAGATACTGCTGACAGATATGACTTTTGACAGCCAGAAATATTAATGCACAATTAGGGAGGACACCCCAAAAGCACTGAGGAGTGCTAAAAATTATTTAGTAGATACTGCTGACAGATATGACTTTTGACAGCCAGAAATATTAATGCACAATTAGGGAGGACACCCCAAAAGCACTGAGGAGTGCTAAAAATTATTTAGTAGATACTGCTGACAGATATGACTTTTGACAGCCAGAAATATTAATGCACAATTAGGGAGGACACCCCAAAAGCACTGAGGAGTGCTAAAAATTATTTAGTAGATACTGCTGACAGATATGACTTTTGACAGCCAGAAATATTAATGCACAATTAGGGAGGACACCCCAAAAGCACTGAGGAGTGCTAAAAATTATTTAGTAGATACTGCTGACAGATATGACTTTTGACAGCCAGAAATATTAATGCACAATTAGGGAGGACACCCCAAAAACACTAAGGTGTGCTAAAAATTATTTAGTAGATACTGCTGACAGAAATGACTTTTGACAGCCAGAAATATTAATGCACAATTAGGGAGGACACCCCAAAAGCACTGAGGAGTGCTAAAAATTATTTGGTAGATACTGCTGACAGATATGACTTTTGACAGCCAGAAATATTAATGCACAATTAGGGAGGACACCCCAAAAGCACTGAGGAGTGCTACAAATTATTTAGTAGATACTGCTGACAGATATGACTTTTGACAGCCAGAAATATTAATGCACAATTAGGGAGGACACCCCAAAAGCACTGGGGAGTGCTAAAAATTATTTAGTAGATACTGCTGACAGATATGACTTTTGACAGCCAGAAATATTAATGCAAAATTAGGGAGGACACCCCAAAAGCACTGAGGAGTGCTAAAAATTATTTAGTAGATACTGCTGACAGATATGACTTTTGACAGCCAGAAATATTAATGCACAATTAGGGAGGACACCCCAAAAGCACTGAGGAGTGCTAAAAATTATTTAGTAGATACTGCTGACAGATATGACTTTTGACAGCCAGAAATATTAATGCACAATTAGGGAGGACACCCCAAAAGCACTGAGGAGTGCTAAAAATTATTTAGTAGATACTGCTGACAGATATGACTTTTGACAGCCAGAAATATTAATGCACAATTATGGGGGACACCCCAAAAGCGCTGGGGAGTGCCAAATATGAAGAAAAAATAATAAACCTCTATCCTCCTCTCTGCACTAGCGATTTTGGTTAGAGCAATTGCAAGAACAATATTGTATTCTCTGTCCCTGCTCTAATTAGCCTATGACTACACCCTGCTCTCTCCCTCTGTCAAATGGCGATGGATTGCTGTGGAGGCGTGTATTTATAAAGTTAAAGTATCGCGAGAACCGAGCCCCGAGATCCAACGACGTCACAATGACGTTCGGCCTCGATTTGGATTCGGAATGGGCGGGAGAGTACCGAGCTGCTCAGCTCGGTACTCGGATACCCAAAGTTCGGGTGGGTTCGGTTCTCGGAGAACCGGACCCGCCCATCTCTAATCCAAACACAACCTTATTAAGCATGAAAACTCCCTACTCAAAAAGGGTCTCACATATGCCCCTACAAAGAAGCCTAACAAATTTCAAATGTATATTGACATTAACAATGTCACTAGAAAACTTTAAAAAGACATTTTGAAAGAAAAGAACAAGCTATCTGGACTTAAACCAGTTTCCAAATTCTACCCACTAGAATCCAGAAGCAGCCACATTGATTTATTTAAAGAATTAGAGGTCAAACATCTATGCAATTATATTTACAAAAATCCACGTAACAAGAATCTATCTAAACAGGAATCCCTAGCCATAAAAACCCTACAAAATAATAAAGAGTTGGTTGTCAAACTGGCCGATAAAGGAGGTGACATAGTATTACTGAAAGAGTTGCCTATATCAAGGAAGCCCAGAGGTTCCTGAATGATGAATCCTCATATACTAAAATATCCAATGACCCCACAAATTAATATGTTTTCTAGCTTAGGGACATCCTGTTGACAAGACTCCATGAGAATATTATAACAAAAGACGAGTACCAGTATTTGATGGTTTCTAATACAATCATTCCTGTGATGAACAGCAGTCACCTGAGCCTGCATGATGTGTGTGTGGCAAAGGGTTAATCAAAAACAACCACCTGGTCTGCCTAAAATGATTAAATTCTTCCCTATCTATGCCACACACTAGCTTTGCCGTATCAATTATGCCACCACCAAGGTTTTTCCTGAAGAGTTGACACTGTCATTTAGGAAGCCTTCGGTTCTCCCTTAGAACTAATTTATCACAATTTACTTTAATCAGAGTTAACATAGACCAGAATGTTTGCCTCGGTTTTCAATTATGTAGCGTTTTGACAAAACTTTTGCGTGAATTCATAAGAACACAGAGGCTTGAACTTAAGTGTAATTTATTATGGAAAATACATCCACAAGTCTTAAGATAAAACAGTTAGTAAAATGACATACAAATATAAAGCAATTGTTTCTTATAAAATGAAAAGGATAATACACAGAATTAATAACTCACTTATAATCAAATTTCTGGTGCTGGGTGAAGCAGAAAAATTGGACACTTTTCAATATCAAATTGACTCCCAAATGTGAACAATTTCTTAGAGTTTACTACAGTTTCAAAGACTGCGGGAGGGCCCACAGCCCCCCTGCCTGTGATGTCAGAACTGAAAGCTCTATGTAAATGCAAATTAGGGTTTTATGACTCCTGTTAACAAAAACCTTTTCTAGTCAGGATTTAAATACCCTGTCCCAACTTTTTACAGAATGGCTTACAATGATTTTACCTCCACACAACAGGTCATAAGTTTCTCTTAATCTGCATACTACACATGCCTCTGGTAAGTATGATATTGGAGAAAATGATGTGATATTTTCACTGTCCTGAAAGAGATATTTTCAAAGACTTTCACTTTTGCGACCTGCCATAAATGAAACAAGGTGCTACAAAGGATCTAGGCTCTTATCTACCAGCACCCTCTGGGGACTTTAACATAATCAAACACATTGATTTAAACAGCTCCTCTGAGCTATGTCACACTATTTTTAGGAATTAAATCAAAAACACATATTTGCAGATTTATATGCCCAGAAATTGGCTTGCACATGACAATTCCCATTTTTTTATATTTTATCTGAAATCAACAAAACTATGACTATTTCCCCAGGTAAACCCATTTTGGAGGGTAGCGAAACACTTACCTCATACATCTCAGAATGTGCTGAACTTTTTTTAAAGCAAATATATTGTTAAATAAGAGTCTTAACTAAAGGACACCACCAGTGTGCTACAGATATTCTGAAATTTTGAATGGCACTATATTAACATCGATCACAATCGATTGAAGATAGAAAAGGTATAACAGCTTCTAGGCAATTTTTCGACCCTGACCTTACCCCCACAATACACATGAGAACTATGTGAACTCATATTGTATATTTTGACACACAACTACTTTAAATCCTTAGACACCTTTTATCTTCAGGTGTGTGGTACTGTTATGTGGACAATTTTTTGCACCAAGCTTTGCAAATCTACTCATGGACAGCTGGGAACAAGAACATATACTGGACTCTAATCCGTACTCAAACCATATCAAAATCTACGGGAGATATATTGATGATATTATAGTGGTTTAGGATGGTGATATAGACGCACTAAATTCCTTTCTCACATACATCAATATCAACGACTTTAATTTGAAATTTACAGCCATACATGATTCAGTGGAAATAGAGTATCTGGATTTGGTTGTGTCAGGAGTAGTGACTAGGAATTATATCAAAATAGAGAACACAAATAGTTATCTCCATTTCGAAAGTGGGTATGTGAAAAGATGGAAAACTAATATCCCATACTCCCAACTTTATTTGGTAAAAATATATTGTAGAGAGAAAACTCACTGCAAGGAACAACCATCAATTTATGCAGAGTGCTTAAGAATAGAGGCTACCCAGATAAATTGATCACAGGAGCCATTTATAAAATTGAGGGGGGGTATAGAACTGATCTGTTAAAATATTCTAATAAAGACAATAAGAAAGACAACATCACGTTTATTAGTCAAATTATTTGTTGTGAGAACAGAACCTGGAAACACTGGGGCATTTTGAAAATAGACCCAGTCCTAACTAACTTCCTGCCAGACAAACCAGAAATCCTTTTCAGGAAAATTAAGAATCTGAAAGATACCTTGGCACCGAGCATGTTAACTAAAACCATGAATAAGATTAGCAGCACATTCATAGACTGTAAAGGTTTTAATAAATGTAAACATTGTACCATTTGTAAACTTGCCAATATGGATAAAATGGTCACAGGTGACGCTGTATCGAAACATTGTATATACAAACATGACTGAAATCCTAGATATATTAAATATAAAGCAATTGAACTTGTCAAACTAGGACATAGAGTTGGTAATATCCAAAAAGTTTTGGATATATCAGTTAAATATGCTCACTCCACATGGGTTTAAGATAGTCAATGAGATTGCACTATTTTTGTAATTATCATAACCACACTTTTTGTCTTGATGTCCAATTCATTTATTTTATTTAATGTTAAATATGGAATTTAAATTAGTTATGTTTTTATTACTGCATTATTTGATGATACTAGAGTATATAATCATATCCCTTTACCGCGTCTCCTGGAAATAAGTAGGTTTGTTATAAGGCCCAATAATGTGGGCCAATTATTTTTATATACTGCTATGTACTATTAATTTAGGTTTATACCTATGAAATATATTAAATAAACAAGTTTTACTAACATCGCCTTATAGAAATATATATTAAGCATATGTGATTTTATTGGTTTGTAAATCCACATTAGACATATGTATTTCTGCCCATTTCTAAAACTAACAGGCCCTTACCAAATGCGGCCACCAGATTGGTTTAACATAACTATATTAAATTCTATGCCTATAGTAAAAATGGCCAACTTAATTGGGTTATTATCTGTTTTCTTTACCTTCCCCTAACTTGAGGAAGGCTCTAATTGCATATCCAATTGCATATATAAGTACTATCTATATCCATAGCAAACAAATTGGGCTTCTTGATACGATGTGGCAAAATAGTGATGACCGTTGTGAGCGCGTATGAACTTTGAGTCATATTGCTCACTGTGTATGCGTAAGATGGTGCTCCCCAAGAGTCTAATAGACAGAAAGCAAAGAGTTATTGAAAAGAAACGGACATGTTGCATGAAATCAGTGTTACAACCCTTTATTGTAATCCATACCCGGACTGCACTTTTTAGCCCTGTTGTTATCAGGAAGTATCAGTGATGGAACTGTAACATCTCCTGGGAAAAGCACTTCAGGGGTAAAATTCCACATCCACAGTGAACACTCAAGAGTTGAGTGAATTAAGTTACCATTGTTATTTCTGTTTGCTCCCTATTGTCCACTAGTGAGCTCTACAGACAGCCAGGAGCCAGAACCAGCAGGGGTCACCTGATGGAAGACACCTGGGGGAGTTAGGGGAGGGAGCTGGATAGTGTGAGAAGCCCACCAATCAAGACTTTTTGCAACTCCTCTGGGCAGGCAGTTCCCAAGGTGAGATTAAGAGGTGATAAAAGAAGCTAGCCTGGGAACTGATAGAGAGTGAGTGACTTTGGCCAAGAGGTGATGTACTGCCATAGATTTGCTGTGGAACATATCTCACTGGATTTATTTGAGCTGAGTTCTGCAATGTTGGCTGTGCTGTACATATCTCACTGGATTTATTTGAACTAATAAAGGGGATCATGCTGTATTTATTCCTGCTCTGCAGAATAAATCATACTTCTATTTTTCTCTAATACCGTGTCTGAGTGAATTGGGAACCACGTTTCTTCACATTTGGTGGCAAGCAGTGGGATAACTCAGTGACAAACACAGAATTGGAAAGGTGCAGCAGAATGGAGGCAGCAGCACAAACATACAGAAACACCAAGATAGGAATCCTGCAGGAACTTTGTCAGGCGAGAAAAATTGAGATCAACTCAACAGGTACCAGGGGTCCCTAATCGAAAAATTGGCTCAGTGGGACTTAGAAAACCCTGGTGAGGACCATCAGGGAACCCAGTAATGGAACCAGGGGGATGACAACCCAGGCAACTGCAATAACCGTCGGCAACACCTGCAGATTTGGTTGGATGTACTTGGACAAGGAGCTGCCGCACATGAGAGGGCAGCAGTATTGGGAGCAGTGCTGGGTAGACCTGTCATGTTACCTGCAATGACATCATTGGAAGAAAGACAGATCCTGCAATTGGGATATCATGATAATGGTGGCTTAGTGGTTGGGAAGCACGGTGGCTTAGTGGTTAGCACTTCTGCCTCATAGCGCTGGGGTCATGAGTTTGATTCCTGACCATGGCCTTATCTGTGAGGAGTTTGTATGTTCTCCCTGTGTTTGCATGGGTTTCCTCCGGGTGCTCCGGTTTCTTCCCACACTCCAAAATCATACTGGTAGGTTAATTCGCTGCTAACAAATTGACTCTAGTCTGTGTATGTGTGTGTGTGTGTGTGTGTGTGTGTATGTTAGGGAATTTAGAGTGTAAGCTCCAATCGGTCAGGGACTGATGTGAGTGAGTTCTCTGTACAGCGCTGCGGAATTAGTGGCGCTATATAAATAACTGATGATGATGTGATGTACCACGCTTTGTGGAACCATCCACGAACATTGACACTCATCTTCAGTTATTTGAGTTCATGATGGCCATGCATGATATACCTGTGGCGGAGTGGTCGAAATATTTGATACCTAGTTTGATGGGCCGGGAAGAGTAAGCATATCATGCCCTGAGCCCAGAGTAAGGAAGAGACTACCAGGAAATTCTGAAAGTATTGTTTGCTCACCCCTGAATCATACCACAATAAGTTCAAGTTCAGAACCATGGTAAGCGATGACTTTTCTTATACGGAATTTAGCAGCTTATTGCGAAGAAACTGTAGTCGGTGGCTTTAATGGAAGCAAGCCACAACTGTAATGGACATTAAAAATATCTTTAAATTGGAGCAGCTAATGAACAAAATGGCTTCAGAAATTAGAGAGTGGGTGGAGGACAGAAATTCCACGACCCAAATAAAGCAGCAGCATTAGCAAATGTATTCCTAGCAAACCATCCCCGATGGAGGGGGACTAGCAAGGTGAATGGGCGATTATTTGAAGGACCCCACCCAATCGAGATACATCACGACTCATGACGCCACGTACCCTAGCTGTGCACTCTTGTGCGCCCAGACCTTGTGGATCAGAAGTATCCGACCCTTGGAGGTGCTACACTTGCCAACAATCGGGACACATACAAAGCAATTGCCAACGGGGAGTAAGACCGTTCCATGGATTGAGACCAACTGTGCCCCGAGATTCAGTGTGCCAAGGAACATCAATTGAGGATGGGGATGGATACTACGATCTTGATGCACCAGAGGTGGAGGTGGTAGCGACAGTCGGGAAGGCTACCCCTGCAAATATGAAGGGACACCTGCAGCCAATAAAAGTGAATGGCCAGGAACTGCAGGGGCTCTGGGACTCGGGGGCTTCTATTACTCTGATACAGCCTAGTTTAGTCCCATCTAACCAATGGCTAAAGAACCAGAAAATCAAAATTTTAATGGTGGGAGGACCGATTACAGTTATTCCCATGGCCAGGGTTCATTTGGTTTGGGGCCAGGGTTGGGGGAGGTGAATGTGGGACTTTTGGATGGATTACCTACCCACATTATTCTGGGGAATGATCTGGGTGATGGAGTGGCCAGTTTCTTTGTGGGAGCTATCATCCAGAGTCGAGCACGCCCTTTGGAGACAGCTCTCGAGAACCCACCCATAGCAGCACAATTCTCTGATGGATCAGCTGCCACACCACCTGAACCACTGTTGGTGAATAACGCTGTATCAGACTTACCTGACATTGACAAGAATCTGGGGGAGGTACACAGGACTGCATTTAGGGAAGCCCAACGGACTGAACCGTCCTTAGATGGTCTCCACAGAGCAAAGGAAAGGACAGATTAGGGACCTCAGGAGAATAGGATCATGTAGAAAGAAGGGAGGTTGTACAGGGTGCCCACCAATGCTGACCCTCTAGAGCTAGGAGTGGCTACCAAACAGCTGATTGTTCTCCAGCAGTACCGTCGCCGGTTACTAGCACTAGCTCATGACATCCCCATAGCTGGCCACTTAAGGGTTTGTTAAACCCGTGCCCGGTAGCTACGGCATTTCTTCTGGCCTGGAGTTAACCAGGATGTCAAACACTACAGGTCCTCATGCGATGTATGTCAACACCTCCAGGGAAGCCCCATGTCGTGTCCCCCTACAGTCCATGCCCTTCATAGATGAGCTATTTAGGAGGGTTGCCATGGACATTGTGGGATCCTTGTGGAATTCAAATAATTGGATGAAGTCATTTCAAATTAATAGCCATCAATTTAATTGGTTTTATCAGAATAAAGGCGTAGAAGGGCGTATTTAACAATAACACGTTCGAACAATTCTACATAAATTTACACTCACACATTCATTTGTATATAGTTCACCCTAATAAAGTTCCAACACACAGTCTTTTATAACCAAATGTAATAGATATAATAGTTTAATATAATAATGTTAAAACCATTTTATTGATATCTAAGGTTCAGCTTATAGGAAACATATCATGCTTACTGTCATTCCAATCCACTTTTTACCATCAGATACCCACCACTATCGGCTAAGCGATTGCACCTTGCGTATGCAAGTTATGGATGATAGAAGATTAATGGTCAAAATGATAGTGTGTTTGTAATGCTAATAGACCAGTTTAAACCAGCATTTAGGCTGGAAGACACATAGGCAGCTGTTGGAGAGTTGACTCCTACCCTTGGAGGGCATCATTTGAACCAACCTATGACCTGCATTATACTGGAATGTCCTGAATTCTGAACCAATGGAAACATGCCATTACATCACTACTGTTTTTTATCTATCACAAACTGTAAGTAAACCAGGCACCAAGACCATAATACAGTTTACTTTGACCACAGGCTTCAGGATTGAATGACCGTATGCTGGATCCAGGGCGCAAAACCTATGGATTTCGGTTTCTCAACAATGGGTTAAAGTCATGGCCAAAAGTTTTGAGAATGACACAAATATTATTTTTCAAAAAAGTCTAGTGCCTCAGTTTTTATGATGTTAATTTGAATATACTCCAGAATGTCATGAAGATTGATGAGATGAATTGCAATTAATTTCAAAGTCCCTCATTGACATGACAATGAACTTTATCTCAAAAACAAATTTTCACTGCGTTTCAGCCCTGCCATAAAAATACCAGCTGTCACCAGGTCAGTGATTCTCTCGTGTACACAGGTGAGAGTGTTGACGAGGAGAAGAATGGAGATCGCTCTATCATGCTGATTGAGTTAGAATAACAGTCTGGAAGCTTTAAAAGGAGGGTGGTGCTTGAAATCATTGTTCTTCCTCTATTAACCATGGTTACTTGCAAAGATACATGTGCAGCCATCATTCCTTTGCACAAAAAGGGCTTCACAGGCAAGGATATTGCTGCTAGTAAGATTGCACCTAAATCAACCATTTATCGAATCAACAAGAACTTTGGATCATCAAGAGAGGTTCAATAGTTGTGAAGAAGGCTTCAGAGCGCCAAGAATGTTCAGCAAGCACCAGGACATCTACTAAAATTGATTCAGCTGCGGGATCAGGGCACCACCTTTGCAGAACTTGCTCAGGAATGGCAGCAGGAAGGTGTGAGTGCATATGCACTCACACTGAGGCAAAGACTCTTGAAGGATGGCCAGCAAAGAAGTCACGTCTCTCCAGGAAAAACATCAGGGACATACTGATATTCTACAAAAGGAACAGGGATTGTACTGAGGCAAAAGTGATAACGAAGCGGCTCGGGGATCAAAACATCAAAATTTTGTGTCCATGGCCTGAAACTTCCCAGACCTAAATTCCATTAAGAATTTGTGAGCAATCCTCAAGAGGTGGGTGGACAAACAAAAATCCACAAAATCTGACAAACTCCAAGCATTGTTTTTGGAACTAGAAGAAAGACCGCACCAGGTAGTCCATAAAGTTCCTCCGGGTGTATATGTCAGTCTAGCTACATAGCATTAACTACACCACCAGAGGCTGGGTGCACCCGATCATTGACTTGTTAGGGACATTTAGACAGAGCAAGAAAAAGAAATGATCACATGGGGCACTCTAATGGACAGAAATTTGTTATTATAAAAATAATAGTCTGTTAAATACTCCTTTAATGCTTTAATATTAAAACATTCCAATAGTGAAATATAAAACTTGTATTTGGATAACAACACTGAATAAAGAATAAACTGGTAAAAAGACAAATACTAATTTGTCTGACCGCGACGCTGCTCCAATTTGTAAACCTAACTTAAATGTCTTCCATATAACATGTATGATACGTATTTTATTCGCACCACATCCCTCTGAGAAGATGTGTAATTTTATTTACTTGATTCATACACCTTCTCAGTAAAAGCAATATAGAGGAATGAACTAAGGAGAGTTATAAGGGTACTGCAGTATTCACACAATTAGAGGAACTAATAAAAAATCCTCTTATATCCACTATATACCTGCATATTTCCCTTGGGATAGCTTGTAGTCCCATACATAGATAATTATCGGGGATAATTACAGCCTATCAGCGGGACGGTCCCACTGAATGAGAACAATTCCATCACTCAACCTAAAATCAATATCAATACCATCCAGGGAAAATATCAATCCCGGTATTTAGGCTATTATTAGGGTATAATATCTATGTATAGGACTACAAGCTATCCCAAGGGAAATATGCCGGTATATAGTGGATATAAGAGGATTTTTTATTAGTTCCTCTAATTGTGTGAATACTGCAGTACCCTTATAACTCTCCTTAGTTCATTCCTCTATATTGCTTTTACTGAGAAGGTGTATGAATCAAGTAAATAAAATTACACATCTTCTCAGAGGGATGTGGTGCGAATAAAATACGTATCATACATGTTATATGGAAGACATTCAAGTTAGGTTTACAAATTGGAGCAACGTCGCGGTCAGACAAATTAGTATTTGTCTTTTTACCAGTTTATTCTTTATTCAGTGTTGTTATCCAAATACAAGTTTTATATTTCGCTATTGGAATGTTTTAATATTGAACTATTAAAGGAGTATTTAACAGACTATTATTTTTATAATAACAAATTTCTGTCCATTGGAGTGCCCCATGTGATCATTTCTTTTTTTTCTCTGTCTAAAACTTCAAGCATTGATTAGGCAAGAATGGGCGGCCATCTGTCAGTACGTGGCCCAGAAGTTGGTTGACAGCATGCCATGGCGAATTGCAGATGCCAGAAGGGTCAACACTGCAAATATTGACTGTTTGCATAAACTTAATGTAATTGTCAATAAAATCCATTGACACTTATGAAACGCTCGCAATTTTACTTCAGTATACCAGAGAAAAATCTGTCAAAAAGGTATAAAAACACTGAAGCAGTAAACTTTGTGAAAACCAATACTTGTGTCATTCTCTTTTGGCCAATACTGTAGTTACCGACCATGGGGCGCAATTTCAAGGGGACTTGCTGCAGACAGTATGGGATAAATTTGGGGTCCATCCCTTCCGAGCAACCCCCTACCATCACCAGACTAACGGTCTTTGCAAAAGATTTAATGGAACCCTTAGGTAGTTGCTGCGGGCATATGCTGCGTCGGCGAGGGGAGACTGGGAGAAGTCATTGCAACAGCCATTATTCACGTACCGCAAAATTCCTTAGGATTCTACTGGGTTCTCTCCTTTTGAGTTATTTTATATATGGGGACCTCTCAATCTAGTCCGGGAAAGCTGGAAAGGGTCAATCCAGGAACCTGAGGATTCTGTCTTGGAATATGTGGTACAAATGAGGGAAAGACTGCAGAGGTATGACCATACGTTGGGGGTGCAGAAATGGCAGCACCATTATTACAACCTGGGAGCTCGAGAAAGGGTGTCAGAAGTTGGACAGAAAGAGATGGTGTTAGTTCCTGCCAGAAAACACAAGTTACAGGTGACCTTGGCAGGGACTTATACTGTAGCGGACATAGTGGACAGCCAGGGTGGGTAGATTACGTTATTGCACTAGAATGAACCGGGAAGTGGGTGGGTACCTATCACATTAATAGGGTAAAGGAGTACGTCGCCAAGGAAATAGGGGCCATGGCAATCTGCTGCCCACCTATAGACGACCTATAGACTGACCCCATATCTGACATTCTCTTAGCAACAAAAAAGGACCTAGAGGTGAAAGTGGTGCCCATAGGTCAGCAGTTAACAGGAGCCCAGACTCAACAGCTGAAGGAAGAATTGGAGTTAGAGCGGCCTCAGTTCATCAGCAGGCCTGGGCGCACTCATGTAGTGGTCCATCACACCGGGGACGGGGAGGCTCGGCCTATTCGGCAACCCGTGTAGCGAGTGAGTCCCGAGGTGCTTGACATGATCAAAAAAGAGGTCGATGAAATGCTGGCACTGGGGGGTCATTATACCATCCAATAGTCCCTGGGTGGCCAGTGTGGTGTGGGAACCCAAGAAAGACAGGAGTACACGCTTCTGCATGGATTTTAGGAAACTGAACGAAGGGGCGGTGACATATGCATATCCCATGCCCCGGGTAGATGAGCTGTTAGACAGGCTGGAGGCGGCTTGCTATGTGTCTACGCTGTACCTTAGTAAGGGGTACTGGCAGATACCCCTTACCAGGGAGGCACAGGAGCAGTCCGCATTCAACACTTCATTTGGACTATTTGAGTTTAACCCCATGCCCTTCGGAATGAAGAATGAACCGGCCAACTTTCAGCGTACAGTAGACCGTGTGCTGACAGGGTGTGAGGAGTTCGCCCAGGCATACCTGGACAATATAGCTTTTTTTAGTGAGACCTGGCAGGACCACCTGCAACTTGTGGCCCAAGTGTTAGCACGGATTAGCCAGGCAGGTTTGACGATCAAACCAGACAAATGTCAGATGGGGATGCCAGAGATGTTGTACCTCAGTGACAGGGTTGGTGGAGGAAATATTCAACCGGAGCCGGCAAAAATTTATGCCACCCAGAATTGGCATCACCCCACCAACCAAAAACAGGTACCGCCTTCCTTGGGACGGCAGGGTACTATAGCAAGTTTGTGCCCCATTATAGCAATATTGCCAAGCCGCTGACTGATTTGACGCCCAAAAAGTACTCCTGACAAATTGACTGGACCCCTGATTGTGAGTGGGCATTTTAGCCAGTTTAAGGATAGCTTGTCCTGGTCCCCAGTATTAGCAGTCCCTGACTTCTGACGGCGGTTCTTTGTGCAAACAGATGCATTGAGCTGTGGAATAGAACTTGTTTTGTGTCAAGTAGGGGAGGATGGTTGTGAACACCCAGTGGCCTATTTCTCCCTGAAACTTGTTGATCGCGAGATAGCATAAGCCACTATTGAAAAAGAGTGCCTGGCCATAGTTTGGACCCTCATAAAGTTGCAGCCGTACTTATGTGGGCACAAGTTTTGGGTGGTCACTGATAATGATCCGCTTAGTTAGCTGCAACACTCTGCAGGAGACAATGGACGGTTGCTGAGATGGAGCTTGGCCCTACAACTGTGTAACTTTTTGATCTCCAACAAAAAGGGTAAAGATCACAGGAACGTGGATGGCCTGTTCCATCAGCAAGAACCAGACTCCAAGCCTCAGCGCAGCCCTGGAGCTGTACTGCCAGCCTCTCTCAAAACGGGGTACACAGACTAAAAAGTGGGAGGAGGAATGTAAAGAAATGGGCATGGTGTATGGGACCAGTGTTGCAACCCCTTATTCTAATCCATACCCGGTCTGCACTTTTTAGCCCTGTTGTTATGAGGAAGTATCAGTGATGGAACTGTAACATCTCCTGGGAAAAGCACTTCAGTAAACACTCAAGGAGCACCTCCCTCTATTTAAACCTCAATCTGACAGTATCTGGTGCCAGAGTATTGGTTATCTAGCTACAGCTTTCTGTTCCTGTTTCTGCATTGTGTTTGGCTCTGACCTTTGGCTTGATCTCCGGACTATTCTCTCATGTTATCCCTGGTACCGTTCATGTCTGTCTGGTTTTGACCCCTGGCTTTCCTCTGACCATTCTCTGAATCATCCTCGTGTAGGGCTCTCCCGTTTGGCTTCTGACTTGGACTGTTCGACCTGCGCACCCAAGTCCATACCTCCTTGCGGAGGTCCCTGATGAATACCTGGGGTGCATTAGACTCCGCGCCTCCTTGTTTAGTAGCATCAATACCAGTCGGTAGCACCTCCAGCAGTTTATAAATATATACATACATATATATATATATATATATATATATATATATGTAATTATATATAGCTGCAGGTTTGAAAAAGTGGGGATGTTGCCTATAGCAACCAATCAGATTCTAGCTGTCATTTTGTAGAAGGTACTAAATAAATGAAAGCTAGAATATGAATGGTTGCTATAGGCAACATCCCCACTTTTTCAAACCCGCAGCTTAGTAAATCTAGCCCTTGATGTATGACAAGTTAACACGTGCATGATACTCATGCATTCTAGTCAAATCAAGCTACTTAAGGTGTTAAAAAGGTTCTTGACATGCATTTGGGCCTAGCTCAGGTCTCCTCAGGGGAAGAGCGTTACTTCCCGACGCAAGCGCCCTTTTTAACGTGGTTTTGTCCACATGTCACCACCTGATCATTTTTCTCCATCACCTCATCCTTCATCTTCCTCGCCACATCCTTCATCAAGCTACTTAAGGTGTTAAAAACTCCCCACTGTCACCCCCGGCAACCACCAACCACTCACAACTGTCACTTCTCCTTCAAGAAATATATAGGTCAGTGTATAACTCTGCCCAGCAGGTGGCGCTGCAGCTTGGGTTTTTTTTTTCCACACACGCCACTAGGCATTTATATAGTAGATACTAAGAAAACATATATATCAATACATTTTGGGAATAAACAGAGAGGGAGTACGGCAGTAATATATTGGGCACCTACCTGCAATCGTTATATTAGAATGATTAATATCTTAACCATACTTACCTGGAGATACATAAGACATGATATTTTTTAAGGAACATTATTCTTTCTATTACCACTTATTATTTGACCACTAATAATAAATTTAAATAAACACAAATTTATGATTTTCACAACAATGTCCCGTTTATGGCATTGCACTAATTAATTTTTCATCATTATAACAATAATTTTAGATATAAGAAACCTAAGTACATCTACCACAAATGGGATTATCCTCTTATGTATATTTTGTTTGTCACATTAGCCCCCTTATTCACCTTTTGACATTGAGCTCTATGTAAGAATAATTCACACCATATATTTCTTCACACCTTTATTGGGTTAATACTATAGGTAATAGTAACAAATATATAGCCATTGATATATGTATTAGAAATACACTATTCTGAAATATGTATACTTGTCAATATTATGCACATAGAACTAACATATTACGAGAGGCAGGATGGTTGAGTGTCCTATATTATTGATATTTTTATATACAGGTGTAGTGGAATGGGATTTCATAGGAAGTGTCTCTTATGGTTCTGCTAATCATTACCTCTTCTGCTGATTTTACATGATATCCTTACATTAGTTTTTCTTTTGAAAATGATTTTTGAGTTTTTGACAGTGAGATAGTAAATATGGTCTATGATATATTACATATTACTACACATGGACCCCTGTAATACAGACTGTTCAACAAATGTTTGATAATCTAGGTATATTATCCACTAGATTTTTGAGATCCTCGATCCCTGTGACAGAGCAATAATTGGTCTATTTGTTTATATTTCTAATTGACTCTAGTATTTCAGTTAATCTCGGCAGTCAGATGTTATTTTTGAACGAACAGAGATCATGCCCCAAACCAATATAATATTGTAGGGGGAGGGTCTATGTTTTCTCATTATCCTCAATGGCTGATAATGTTGTCAATCGATAGCCTTGAAACCTCCTCCTATTGGGTGAGCAATCTGACATCACTTATAAGTAGAGATGCTCAGGCTCGGTTCCTCGAGAACCGAACACACCCGAACTTAGCAGATCCGAATACCAAGTCGAGCCAGCTTGGTAGTTTCGTGCGCCATCAGAATTGAAAACGAGGCAAAACGTCATCCTTTCGTTGTCGGATCCAGCGCCATTTCACAGAGGGACACAGAAGGGGTATCACAGTTCTTGGCATTCTCTAGTGCAGTTGGGCAGCATCATAGGTAGAAAAGGAAGAGGAGGGGTAGCAGTGTTCTTCAATGTCTCCAGTGATCCATTGCTAAATGTCATTGCTGAAATAGAAATAATAGATCTATCAGGCTTGCTCTTCTAAATCTGCAGTCACATTGTACTGTGTTATATAGGTAACGTACAAAGAGGAGAGCTTAATTGCTCCGTTGCTAATTGTCATTGCTGAAATACAAATAATAGGTCTGGCAGGCTTGGTTTACTAAATCTGCAGTCTTTGTTTGAAAGTGTTTGAAAATAATATTGTGACCTGTGAGGTGGTCACAATTGACTGCAAATGACTTCAATTTAATGTTATGGAGGTTAATAATAATGTAGGGGGGAAAAAGCAAAAATAAGTAATTTCTGCAGAAAAAAAAATCTGGATTTTAGAAAAAAATCGGGAACTAAAACCAAAACCAAGCCCAAAACACGCAAGGGCAGTTTTACCAAAACCAAAACACAAAGTTAATCCAGATCCAAAACCATTGAACATCTCTACTAAGAAGGAGTGCCCTGCAGAGTATAAAAGACCTTTCAGATGAGTAAGTCAGCTTGCCTTGAAAAAGCATAGCGAAACATGCGTTGACATTTTCGCTGTATGTACTTTGATCCATAATCAACTATAGAAGGAAACCTATAAAAGGTGTAGAAGCTCCTTAAACCCAGAGCTAGCACGCTAGCACGGAGCGATTAGGAGGCAGGTAGCAATACACTCCCCACATATGGCATGCAGACAGGCGGCATCAATATAGGGTGAACCGCTGAATGGAATTTACACAGGGAGTTGTTTACTGTGCTAAAGGAGCTTAGTCTCATTAAGGGTTGATTACATCAGTGAACGAAGTGCTCCATCTAAGCCTGTGTCTACCGATATTTAAGGGTTTGGAGGAGCACGAGATAGATTGTTGGACTGGATGTGTATTATTTATGGTTAAGCAAAGCTTACCTTGTGAAATAAACCGTGGAAGGCATTATAAAAGCATAGGGTGTTACCTATAGCAAGTGAATTATCACAATAGAATCCAGCTGCCTTCAGTCATAAAGGGTCTATATCAAAAGTGCATTCAGCGATTTTATATTCACTTTTTTATTTTAATCACATGCACTTATTTTTCGCTATTTTTATCAATAAAGGTTAAATTTTAAATTTCCTGAGGTCCATTCACCTATAATTACATGTATTTGTTAATCTTAGGGAGATCAAGCGCACCTATTCTATACACAACTGTTTAGTTCTTTATTTTTTACATATATTGAGTTAAGTTGTTTTTTGGTTGCACCTTTATACCAGATATTAGAGTAATTTTGGAAAGTTGTTGTTTTTATGGTAACTCCAAACAATTTGTGCAACGGAGATATAGTCCTTTTTTGGCATCTATATTAAGAAGTAAGACAGGTCTGCATATTGAGCATCAGCCTGAGTCCTTTCCCTCTTTAGGAATAATTGTTACATGGGCATAAAATGCATGTGGGAATAGTTTTTATTGGCTTGCAGTAGTATAGTCGCTAATTTATATTTAATAATAGGCTACAGCGCAACTGTTTGGGTCAGGACTTTTCCAACTTCGCATTGGAGACATTGCTTTTTCAAGTTCTAATTTGAAGAATGACTGGTCTAGATTTCTGATTTCTTTCCTAATTTTCAGTTGTTAAATATAAGCCTATTAGTTGTATGTTGTTCTCATTTTCCTCAGGGGTAGCTTGCTTGTTTAAATTATAAAGGTTATTATTATTATTATTATCATTATTATTATTAATCTTTTTTTATAGGGCACCACAGGGTTCCGCAAGGGCCGCACAGAGAACACATAGTGGACCGTACAGGGAAAACAGTAAATAATAATAAAAAAAAAATAAAAGGTTAGTACAATATGCATGGACGACTATTGTGATTTTTCTTATAGTATAATGTTTTACTCCTTTATTATCTTTGAATTTGTGGATCTATGTCAGTGTTCTCTGGGCTCATTGAGCTCTCGCTGAAAGTCTACTGGATTTATTTCTCTACTAGAAATATTTATGACACTTAAAGATTTGTGGCCCTATTCTCTGCTAGTCAGGTAAGTGTATTTTTGGAAATAAATCTTTTATGTATATTTTTCAATTACATGACCTGAACAAGGAGTTTTTCATTATGGGCTTCTTCATCTTCTTTCTTTATTCTGGAACCTAATTGGATACACTTTCCTCTTATTACAAACTTATGCACTTCCCATAAAGTAGTTTTGGATATAGCTTGCAGTTTGGTATTTGCAAGGTATTCATCTATTGTCTCAATTTGAGCTTTATCATTGATAGCTTGGAAAAGGAGGTCCTTGACAATACTATTGTCTAGGTGTGGAGTAGAATAGACAACCTGAGAAAAATAGTGGTCATACCATGTATTTTGCCCTATATGGGATTCTTGTAGTAAGTATAAGTGTCTAAATTCTAAAACTTTGCAGCGCTCTCTAGAATCCCTCTATACGAGTAATACATAAAATAAGTTTGAAAATAATTTTTATAGAAAAATGTATATTGATAAAACGCATACATAAATGCAATGCAGTGCAGAAATATAACTACTAAAACCACAAAGACTCTTGGAGGAATTCTAAAGGGGCATCCCCCTGCAGAAAAAAAGTGATTTCAATTTCAAAACAGTTATATGGAAGTAAACAGGCAAGCACCAAAATGAGCTACAGAAAATCCCTCCAAATAGTTATCTTCAGCTCTTTTCTTAGAGCCTACTCATCTGTGTTATTTAAAAAATCGGGATAGTCAGCCTCAAATGCGCTCCAACATTATCTAAACACAATGTCTTTGAGGAAACGGTACTGGTACCTTCAAACAGCATGTGTAACTGATGGCACTTCTAACCACACTGTTCTCCTTTGGACTTTAAAGTACGACTCAGTATTCCGTAGTAACAGGACTCCTTGTGCAATATTTGTATACTTTGTCTCAGTTCTCTCTTCAGTAGCGTGAGGTCAGATGACTTAGTCACATAAGCTGCTAAATGCCGCTAATAACTTTCCAACTACTCACAGTGCTGGGATTAATTTGCCTCCTAATAACACACTGTTCACCACTGTTAGGTCAAAAGGTACCAAAGACAGAAAACACCATTAAGAGTCCTGCACAATCTTACTCCTTGGAGCAATAAAACACGATCTCCTGTCATTCATCAAATTTTCTTCCAGTGACACCATCTGACACGTTCCATCCCTGTAGCGGGGACTTTCTCAAAGTATGAGTGTTTATTGCTAATAAAAATGTAGTCTAATCAAGCTTGTTTATGCTAGTTAGTTAGTTAGTTAGTTAGTTAGGCATCCAAATGTATGTCTATATCTTATGTGTGTGGAGAAAAAATAAAAATAATACTTTCTTCAAAAAAAAAAGTAGTCTAATCTAGTGTAAGTAGATTCCTTGAAATGTGCAAAAAAACATGAATTGGACAGCTGGTGGTCATGGAACATAGTGTTCTAGATGCACTGGAAAAGAAGACAATGATCGGCTCTAGCGATGGTAGTCATTTTCTCGGCTCTGAAAATGCCAACACAGCATACAGCGCCATTACAAGCCCGAACACTATAACAGCGAAAGTGATACAATTTAGACTTACCATATAATAGACAGTAACTATTTCCAGCATGCTCAATGACCGCCAAATGTAAAATCCGAGTTAGAAAAATGTCTACAGCATTAAATTACGTCACTTGTAATGGACACAGTCAAAATGACGCTTTTAAAGCGGCAATGGCTGGACCCCTCGCCTGTATAATGTAATCTAGGTGGCGGGTCCACCCAATTGGTGGACCAGCCCATTGCTGCTTTTACAGCGGCAATGGGCGGTAGCTGTCTATTTATAGTAAGTCTAAATTTTATCATGGTCGCTGTTATAGTGTTTGCTATTTTGTAAGTGTTTCTGTTATAGTCTTCGGGCTTGTAATGTCGCTATATGCTGTGCCGGCAATTTCGTAGCCAAGAACCCGAAACAAATCTTCACATATGCAAACAGCTCCTTGTGAGCAAGCTGCCAGCTCCAGTTGCATATTACACTTCAGCTTCTCATAAAAACCGTAGTGCCAGAAATAATCTTCCCTTTTCTAAGAGTCACTCTGATGATGAGTCAACACAGCACACAATGTGAAAGGTTATGACATCTGGTCAGGCTAATCCCTAAATATACTGACATCTCTACCATGTCTTAGTCTGATACACATTATATTAGTAGAATGGTGGAAGATTACTTTAATGATGTAAAAAATTAGCATCTCAGACAGTCCTTTGATTTCTGGGAGGAAAGAAAGACAATTTGGAGCCCCTTGCACAAACTAGCTATGATGTACTTAAGCTGCCCAGCATCCAGTGAGTACTCAGAAAGAGTGTTTAGCACAAATAGGAACATTGTGATTGGTCGTCGACGCTGACAAATTCACAAAAATTTAGAAAAACTGGTTTTCATCAAAATGAGCTTCACATTGTATTAGAAATACTGTTATTTTCACCAATTACAAAGAGAATCTTTAATGCTAGATTCCAGTGGGGTGAGCTAATATTGAGTGATGATGATCATCCTCATCAGTGATGAGGATGATGATGAGGGTGTTGATGACATTGTCAGCATTGAGGAAGATGACCACTATTAGCCAAATGCCCAATAGTAATTTGTTAACATCCCTATCTATTCTCTAGTGCAACAACCAATATCCAAATTGGCTTTTGTGGAGGCCCAAACAAATCAAGCATTTCAGCCACAAAAGTGGCTGACCCTATCGCTGTATAGCTTGGTTTGTTAAACTATATGCATGTCCATTTTAACATATAAATGGGCACGTAGGCCCAAGGAAAGTTCCAGCTTGCACTATTTTACATGTTGGCCATGGTCTGTCATCTTGTGTAAATGTGGTCAACACTAGACATGGTAGACATATGGAAAATCAACAACACTAAGTCGATAATTCAGGTGTCAAGAGTATTATTAGGCTGACAATTCACATGGTGGACAGTTTTATTTGGAGGACAATTCTACTGCCGATGGTATTGTTATATGGTTAGAGTTAGGGATAGGGTTACAGATAGGGCTAGGGACTGGGGGCATGATTCATTAAGGATCTTAACTTGAGAAACTTCTTATTTCAGTCACCTGGACAAAATCATGTTACAATGCAAGGGGTGCAAATTAGTATTCTGTTTTGCACATGAGTTAAATATTGACTGTTTTTTCATGTAGCACACAAATATTTGATAGCTTATTTGTACACTGAAATTTAAAGTTGATATTTATGTGCTACATGAAAAAACAGGCAGTATTTAACTTATGTGCAAAACAGAATACTAATTTCTTTTTTTAAGAAGAA
The DNA here is from genome assembly GCF_038048845.1 of Mixophyes fleayi. Classification (NCBI taxonomy): domain Eukaryota; kingdom Metazoa; phylum Chordata; class Amphibia; order Anura; family Limnodynastidae; genus Mixophyes; species Mixophyes fleayi. The sequence continues at coordinate 51,555,011 of NC_134409.1, read as the reverse complement.
AATGTAATTGATGTAGCAATCATTGATGAGGATGATGCCTTGGGTAATGACATTGTCATTTGTCACCATTGAGGAAGATGACCACTGTTAGACAATTTACCATATATTAGTAAATTGTTAACATCCCTATCTGTTCTCTAGTTCAACTACCAACAAGCAAAAGGTTGGCTTTTGTGTGGGCCCAAACAAATCAAGCACTTCAGCCACAAAAGGGGCAGTCCCTGTCGCTGAAGTGCTTGGTTTGTTAAACTATGCGCATGTCCTTTTCAACATATGAGCTGGACACAAGGACAATTCCATATTGTACCATTTAATGTTATGACTGGGTCTATCATCATCTGTTAAATGTATACAGATGTTGCTGACTTTCTAATGACCTCTTGTTATTACTGTCTCTTCCCTTTCCATGAGGTATGCAGTCTAATGTTAAATATATACTGTGCGTGGTCTTTTAACATTTTTATTCTGGATCACTAAAGCCATGACAGTTTTGTTAGCATTGGATGAACGTGCAATTTCTGCCACCAATGCATTAGATTTTAGCAGATTAGCTAAAGTTATGTATTCACGCAACCAATCTCAATTCCATTGCTCCTGAACAACAATTCCTCAGTTGAACCAGTGGCTTAAAGAAAAAGTAATTAAGTCCCTAGAAAATGCCCTTGTACTGTCTATCCACTTAATTATGGATAGGTGGACAAGTGGTACCGGTCATAAAAAAGACTATACATTGTATAATGTTTATCTTCTTTTGCAAAATGAAAATTCAAATAATTCTGCATGCTGAAACTAAATCAGATCTGAAAAATGTGGCCACGTGTGGCGTGGACTGGCCACAGCCCCTGATTAAACAGATAGAGCAATCAGAAACACTTCTGCAGTCCCCCTCCAGTCATTATTGCCTCAAATGTGGAGCAGTGAGACCAAGCAGCTTAAGTGTTCTCTCTCAACTCTTCAGCTCCTCTGTGACCAAATGAAACTGGGTCAGCCAAGTCTACCAAATCAAGTTCCTGGTGGCGAATCATAAGTATTGTTTTCCACTAACTTTTTGTCTTTTTCTGGCTGCTGTCACTCTCCAATGTGCCACACATGCTGCTTAATAGTTATCTACTTGGCGTACCTTTCTTTTCTAAAAAGACAATATAATTAATCTAGACATCTGTGCAGAGGATGCTGATGAGGGTGATGACATTGTCATTTGTCACCATTGAAGAAGATGACCATTGTTAGTCAAATACCCATACATTAATAAATTGTTAAAATCCCTATCTATTTTCCAGTTCAACAACCAACATGCCAAAACAAATCAAGAACTTCATCAACAAAAGTGGCAGTCCCAGTCACTGAAGTGCTTTGTTTGGTAAACTATGTGCATGTCCTTTTCAACATATGAGTGGATGGGTCTAAGGACAAATCCATCATGCACTATTTTACATTATGCCATGGTCTATCATCTTGTGTAAAATAGTTTACTGATGCCGCCGTTGTCCGTCTAATGACCTCTTATTGTTACTGCCTCCTCACTTTCCATGAGACATACTATTTAACTTAAAAATTTAGTATGCATGGTCCTTCTTCTATACTTTTATATACTTGTTGAAATGTCTATTGATGCTGCTGTCTGTAGTTGACTTCATATATCCATGCTATCAAATTCCATCTCTATTATATTTCTCCTTGTAAGTTGTCAGCTCAAGTCACACATGACACATCTCCTGCTTCAGCTTCTTCTAAAAATAGTAGTGCCAAGATAAAAGTAGAAAAGTGGCTTATTGTTATCCAAAATATGTTTTGCAATCCTGTAAATTATCTGGTGAATCTGCATGACTAAGCCTTAATCTGTTTTTTGTCAATTTTTATTTTCTCTAATTTGTCAGCACAAATGTCTATACACATTATGAGAGCTGATAACAGTAATTTCCATATCAGGAAAGATCCTCATGCCACTGGGCTCTCACTCTCGTCTTAATGGAGGTTTTGTAACTCTTGCAAACAAATCATGGATTATAAATGATTACCAATGATGTTAAAAATGTATTGCGTGCATAGTCTTTCATCTCTTTTATTATGGGTAAAGTCCACCTTGGTCTATCTATTTATCTAATTGTCTAATGATGCTGTTTTCAGTTTAATTTCTTCTTCAGGTCTTGTAGCATGACTGTCAATGATGGATGCCCTCTAACATTAAAAATGTAATGTGTGCATAGTCTTTCATCTCTTTTATTATGGGTAAAGTCCACCTTGGTCTATCTACTTGTGTACATATCTATTGATGTTGCTGTTGTTCGTCTAATGACATCTGATTCTTACTGCCACTTCACTTTGCATAATGCATGCTGTCTAACATTCAAAATATAGTGTATGTGGACTTTCAAGGTTTTTATTATGGCTAAAGCCCACCTTCATCTATCTATATGCCTAATTATGCTGCTGTCAGTTTAATGACCTTTTCTTCTGTCTTGTAGCTTGACTGTCAATTATGGATGCCCTCTAATGTTATAAATCTATTGTCTGCATATTTTTCTTCTGGGTGCAGCACATCATCGTCTATCTATTTGTCTAAATATCCACTAATGACCTTGTCCTTAGAATGACCTTTTATTTTTACTACCAGTGTCAATCTGTTGGAAAAACTCAGGAATGGCATTTTCAGCATTCAACAACCGTAGATAATTTATGCAAACTGACTTGCCATTATGTTTCATAGGAATTGTATGTTTGATTAAACGGTCATCTATTTGTGCCTCTGCTCTGCCACTAATTTTAGCCAGTCAGCTAACTGCAGCCTTTAGCCAAACTTTGTGAAAATTTGTACAGTAGTGGAGAGATCCTTAGAAAACAGACTGTAAATGACTGTAAATGAATGTTAATGCTATAAAGATTAATGTAGGAGCAAAAACAACTGAAAATCTCATAATCTTAACTATGTTTCACAATTTTTAATTAAATCGATATCCAAAAACAAAACCTTTCAGGATTTTTGGGCAAAAACCAGAATCAAAACCAAAGCACGAAGAAGTTTTAGAACCAAAACAAAAACATTGGGGTCTGTGTACATCTCTACTATTGTGTGGTGTGACCGATGATGAGCTAGTTGGCCATTGATTATGCAGGAGGTATATGTCTAGCTAGAGTTGGGGAACCCTGATGTTATCCTAACAAGAATGTACTGTGGATTATTGGTGATGTGTCCAATTAAAGCAACTTTATTCAAGAAAGAAGGTGTGGTGCCTGTCATCTGCTGGGTGTCAGTGTCACATTATGTTCATTAGTTTAATCTGTTTTAAAGGAGATAGTTAAAGATGGACAAATTGACTAAGAGGAATTTCGCAATCCACTAAATGTTTTCCATCAACTGGAAAATCAAGCAACCCCATACCTGTTTACAAAGCAGTTGTCACTAGCAATAGCCTATCATGAGACAATACACCATAACTGCCATTTTTATTAAAATAAAATAAAGTCATTAATAATTTAAAAACTGGACAGCATGCCTGTCTCATTTTCTATATTTAATAACAAGGGTTTAATCTGGAGATTTTTATTGAAATAGTTTATTTCAAATTTATTTCAAAATTCTGTTTTTGGTTTTCCTTTACTACTTTGGTATAATGGACAGAGGTCTGACACAACATTGCTACTCCATGTGTAGCAGTTATATTCATTACCCCCGGCCCTAAAACCTAGTGTAAGCTGGCAGCCTTTGGTATGGAGCAGTATGCTATTTATTGTGCTCCCTTCATCAATGCACCTGACCTGTACTGACCATCAGGGGGCTGGTTTGTAGGAGGACCACACATATGTTGTCTCTTTGTTATAGGTTGACCCTCTTTTCACTCTAATTTCTGTTCATCCGGCTTCCTATTTTTCCTGTGTAGATATTTCACCTAAGCTCTTACGTATTCATATCCACCGTATACCAACATCCTGAACCACAAACTCTACTAATTCTCATCCCACTCTGAATAAAGCTGTTTTCTCTCTAGCATTATCCTCTTACTCTGCTCTGCACTCTGTCTGAACCTTGATGCTTCTTTCCTCTTCATTTGACTCCTATTTCTCCCTGTACATTTTTCGGTCCACACTTTACCTACTCATACAAAGCATTGTATTTTACACTGTTAAATTACCTAAAATGATCTACTTTTTCATGACTCATCATTCTCCATTTTTTTAATTATTTATTTATTTTTAACTTTAAACAGAGCTGGTGCTGTTTTTTTTCACTGTAGGGAGGTCACTTCTCTGCATGTGGAATATAAATTCTGATTCTGAGTTCATTTCTATGACATTTTATAATCTGGCATCCACATGAATGGCTGCGAAGGGATCTTCATCAGTGTTGCCAATCTGGAAGCGAGCAGAGCCATTGCTGCCTACAGTGATTTGTCGACCAGTGCAACGAGAGCCCTCCTTTTGTCCTGAGATTATATCACAGTAGGTACCAGCTGGAAGTCCAGTATAGAGGGTGACATCCATGTACCTGTAAAATTTCCACATTAGTTAATACATATATTATTTGTCTTTATGAAAATCAACAATTTTATTCAATTTCAATTAATAAATGTATTTTTTATAGTTCACACATCCATGACTTAAGGTTTCTATATAAGAACTATCTGACTGTCTATTTGATTATTTTTAACAACCAGGCTTATTTTTACATCTACTTCTTATTATATCACCACACATAATGAACCATTTGCAATACTAACTAAAGATCATTTGTTTGGAGGTGTTTTCTCTTTGTTTCACATTCACATATATCATATTATTTTATACCTACAAAATATTTTCTCCTTGATAATTTGCCTAGAATCAATTTGTGGAATTTTACAAAATAACCAATATTTATCTGCATTAAATGGCAAGTAAGTAACCTACCAGTCATCATTGTTAAAGATAATGAATCCTCTGTTTCCACGACCGAATGCAACTTGGTTGCTACCATTGTCCCACCAGTTAGCGAATGACTGCCCATCCACCACATTACGGAATATTGCCATGTTCCTTAACAGATAAATGTCAGAATCATTGGAATGAGTTAACAATGTGTTGATTTGCTGCCATCTAATCTGCTGTATAATAAAGCTTTACTACTGTATAATAAAACATAGCATTATCTTCTAAAATGTATTTATTGAGTTCTTTAGAGTAAAACTCCTTGTAGATGACTTCAACATCTACAATATTTTCTAATTTACTCTAAAAAATATACTGTAGATTTCACAGTTTGACATACATGGACATAAACATGCTTTAGTGGTGGGATTCTCGCCATTCTATTGTTTGAGTTGAGAACTAAAACATTTTAATAATGAGATTACTTTTTGTTTAAAATACAAAAGTATAACAGTGAATATAAGTATAGTGTAAGAGGAAACCAACAGAAGCGTATAGACAGCGCTATTATTACAGGCCAATGTATGATCATTCCCTTTGCAATTGTTTTAACTTTGACTATCCTTATGAAGGTGATGACAGACACCATTCTTTAAGTTTGGGCTCCAAGTAGAGGCCACACACAATCATCTTTTGACTAGAGATTCACCATAGCCAAAAGTCTTGGGGGTCAATTTATCAAGCTGCGGGTTTGAAAAAGTAGAGATGTTGCCTATATCAACCAATAAGATTGTAGTTATCATTTATTTAGTACATTCTACAAAATGACAGCTAGAATATGATTGGTTGCTATAGGCAACATCTCCACTTTTTCAAACCCGCAGCTTGATAAATTTACCCCTTGGACAGTTACATGTGACAGATTCGGTGTTTGACACTTGGGAATTTATTTATCATTAGTGGGCAGTGGGCAGCGGTACTTTAGTCTCTGTATCATTGATGATTGCAGGAATACAGAAAGATTCATTACCCTGCGATCCTCAGTAAAAATCCCTTTCTGCAACCTTTTTTGTTGCAAAAGGGACTTGGCTTCATTAACGAAACAGTTGACTTACTGTGCATGCACTGATGTTTGATAGTGCATGCTCAGTAAATCCAATTCCGACCTAAGGAGGGGTGAATCATGCAGCCTGCAAAGAGGATCTTCTCTAGCATGACCACATTCCTTTGGAAAAGGTCCTGAGATAGCATTCAGTTTATAGTGCCTGCAAAGCTTTTCACGGCTTCATAAATAGATTCGGTGCATTGTTCCCATAATGGTGTATGGGGTCAGTGCTAAACAGTTGAAAGTTGCTTCAGGCCGGAAAAATCTCTTATTTCTCCAATGTTAAGACTTTGTTAAAAATGAAAAAGAGTGAAAGAGCCCTTTTCCGGCAATTTACTGTATTTTAGCTTCTTCCCAGTTTCAAAAATAGACTCCTTGGTGTAAGTGAGACATAGGATAGGCAATTTAGTTATTTATCTCTAAACTGGCTAACTTTTGTACAGAGTTTGAACTCCATAGCATATGTTCATTATACTTTATCAAATTGGAATTGATTGGGTAACCTGGAGAAAAAAGGTTGCATTATGGCCACATGTGTAGTGTCATAATTCAACCCAGAAGTGAATCTAGGGTGGCACTGTGATGTTATTTAGCTCACCACCAAGTATCCAGACAATGAAATTGAAATTTGGTCATCTGCATGTGTCCCAAACACCCAGGACACAACCTGTGTGATCAGAATTACCCTCAGGAACTGTGAAATTAATTAATTTTCAAAGCACAATCTTTCTGTCAGAACTAGAAAAAAGTGTAAGTACAGTATAATAGTTGGGGAACTTACTCTGGGTTTAAAAATAAAGTGATTATAAAATAAATTCCAGGACTGTAGATATAATCTAAAAATTAGTATTTTAACAAAAGATCGTGTGAAACGAAATATGTAAATTATGTAGTAAAACATATTATACTTTTTTTTAGCACTTTATGCCTAATTGATTTGAACAATTTTAATATTATAAGGCAATTTTGATTTTTTTTATGAGATGATGATTTCACAACTCACTTAATTTGGCGCCACCTGTGCTCACAGACCCAGTCATTGCCGCAAGTGGTATCTGCATTAATAGTGACAGGTTTTGTGGAACCATCAGAGTAACTTGGAGGTCCAATCCAGTCATTGACATCCTATGTGAGAAAGATACCATTTTGAATTGTTTTCTAATTATGGCTGGTTTGAACCAACATTCATTGTGAGACAGGAAAATAGGTATAATCTTACCTTGCCATTCACCCAGTTCCTTGTCCATCTGAAACTGGACATGATACGTGTGAACCCATAGGGATGAGCCAACATGAAGCCAACTGCCATCTTGTAAAGACTGCAGAAACAGAATGAGTTAAAATAGAAACAGCAATGTATTGCTCTTCTTATACATAAAGTAATATACAGTAATACAGTATTTTGGGAAGCATGTTAAAAAAAGTTATGGTTAATCACTTTAAAATATGTATAATTTCAGCTGCTATGCTAGTAAATGTAATTAACTATTTCTCATTAGTATGCACTTCAAGTGGACATTTGATAAACAAAGACTGATTATTATTTATAAATGGTTTTAGTTAGGATAGCCTTGCAGTTACAGATAGAAGTTACTTACATCTTTGACATTAATAATGAGATATGGACATGTCATACCCTTTCTATCCACAAACTGATACGTCACCATCTTCAGATGAATCAACTGATATTTAGTTGTGCATTCTCTATTCAACAATGATAATGCATGCAAGAGCATATTATAACATTTAAGTGTTTAAAAATGTCTTCAGTACTTTTTCCTTAATGTGTTTGTCATTATTTAGTTGAAATGTACACTTTGCTACATAGTCACATCAAGTGACCTCAAATTTCCTTGGAACATGAATGTACTGATTTGTATCGGGCTATTTATGTTTATTAAACCAGAAATCATGCTTAACACTAAATATAATACGGCTGCAAAATGTTACATAGGTATGCATAAAATAGCTCATATCATAAAGCATTATTTACCCATTGTAAGATTTGACAGTTTTATTTGTATAACAAAAATATATTTGCTTAGTGTTTCAGAATTTTAAAAACGATTTAAAGCTTTACAGGGAATTATACAATCTTGATCTACAAATGTCTGAGTTTCCCCAAGCCTCTGCAACTAAGAATTACAAATGTTGTGAACTTAAAATATTTTAAATCTAACTCTTCTGAGATGTTCCAATTATTTTAGTTTAAAATTATAATACAATTGATATTAAATAGTCAACATTACCGAGCATCAAAGAAGGTGAGGATGGAGGATCCTCCCGCACCATGCCCTCTCTGATTATCATGATTGTCTACAAAGACCAAGGCTCTGTTACTGGCCATCATACCCCAGCCTTCACCCCAGTTCCTAGAGAGAGAAGACAGTAATCAGAAAAGAACATGTAAATGTTTATTTAAACTAGATTTTATCTCCTCAATTGTAGGGCAATTATAAATGAAACATAAGGATTCCCCCTTACAGCAATCTTTGGTTATACCACTTCTATCATCCATTATTTTTATTATATCCAAAGAATTTTGGTAATATATTTAAAGCTCTATGGAATATGTTGGCGCTATATAAATAAATGATGATGACATACTTCAGGATATATGGTCAGTGGGGCTTAACAGTACATAGTATACAAGCTAACTCAATGTAAATGGAATGCCCTTTCTATGTCTTACCTCA